>NC_087203.1:2920134-2947634 GCF_015104395.2 Macrobrachium nipponense
GCCCTGCTCGTGGGGGGTTAAGCTGACCCCAACACCCAGGCAAAACACCTGTGATCTGCCCCAGTCGACTGCAGGACGTGATCTCGGACGGATGTCCGACCACCTGCCTTCCATTTAGGCCTATCCATGGCGTTAGTGGCGCGCCAAGAGGCCCAGACCTAAGACAAAGCCGGGCGCCACATTTTCTACAAAGATCCACTGAACATTGCATCCAGGTACGTCTTGTGAAACAGCATATTGCCAGTCCCTTACATCCTATTATCTATTTGATCCCCATTTTCCCAATTCAACTTCAAAACCAAAAAGAACTCATCCCTTTGTTTCCTCTCACTGCCTCATGGCCGCATGTTTCCCTTGTGTGATCGTCCCAGACAAATGAAGTCATTGCATACCTCAGTGAAACATTAAAGTTCCTTTTCCCCAGTGTTAGAGAACGAAATAATAGTAACTGATAAAAAGAAATCCTTTTCCTTTTATCTTGTCTAATCTGGGATTCTTTTCCAGATTCCCTGAGTCACGTGTCAAGTCTTATTTGCCTGCAAGTGTTGCATTACCGCAAAATTATGAAACCAGCTTTTATGAATCACATTTTAGCTAGCTATCCAGTTGTGAGAGATATATGGGTCCCAACGTGTGGACGCTGCATTTACTTTTCTCCAGGCCAGTACGAGCCTCTTGTAAATAAATAGCTGTAAAGTATTTAGCTGAGTTTCTGGCGACCTGTTCCTCTAGAGTAACTTATCACTATAAATCCGTTTTACGGTAAGTTCAAGTAAATTCACCTTGTTCTGCCTTAACTTTTCCTGTTTACGTATCGTAGTTCTTTCAAGGCCAGGCTCATACGTAAAAAGAAAAAAAAAAAATATATACATATATATATATACATATATATATATATATAATATCATATAGATATATATTATATATATATATAATACATAATATATTAATAAATATATAATCTATATTATATTAATAATAATATATATTAGTATACTATAATATATATTAATGATATATAGATATATATATAGACACCCAACACACCACACACACCACACTATATATACTTTATATCGATATACATATAATTATTATTTAGAAACATAATATATATATACATTTAATTAGATATATATATTATATATAAATAATATATATAGATACATACATACATATATATACATACATACAAATATATACATACATACATCATATATATACATACATATATTACATACATATATACATATCATACATATATCTACATACATACAAGATATACATACATCATAATATATATACATACATATATACATACTATATACATATATCATATATATATATAAATATATATATTATCCATATATATATATATAATATATATACTATATATAGATATAATATATATATACATAATATATATATATATATATATTAATATATATAATATACATATACATAACATATACATATACATATACATATATAATATATATATATATAAGTAATATAATATAATAGATATCTATATATATATATATTATATATATATAGCATACATATATACCATCATATATAGTACTACATATATATATATATATTATATATATATATATCTATATATTAATATATATGTATAATATATAATATATATATATATATGATATATAAGATATATTATTATATATATAGTAATATAATAACACAACATATAATATTTATATATATATATATATATATAATAATAAAGATATATATAATATTATAAATACACAACAACATATAATATATATATACAATATATTAATAAATATCTAATATATATCATTGGACATATAATATATTTATATATACATATATATATATATATATATATATATATATATCTATATATATACACACACACACACACAGGTAGTCGTCTACTTACGACCTATGCAACTTATGACAGACCGACTTTACGACAGCTACGACAATATAATAATATATAATAATATTTAATTCTATATTTGGCTAAAATACGTCGAGCGCGTATGATAGTTTTCCAGCTGCCGGCAGCGTGCTCATCTCCGAGAGATGCTCAGCTTTCGGCAGTGTTTCTGTGTGTTTGAGTCCTTGACTCCTTGTGGTTACTGGTTAGTCTATATTGTACATTGTTTCTTTGCTCCAAACCCCAATCAAAGATGTCTTCAAAAAGAAATTCTTGCTCAATTTCCAAGCCTTCTAAGAAAGCAAGAAAAGCTATTGATCCAGACATGAAAATGAAAGTGATAAAGCAGTGTGAAGGGGGGAAGAAAGTGAGTGTAATAGCCCATGATCTTCACCTACCGCATTCTGCTGTGTCAACAATTTTGAAGGATAAGGAACGTATTCGTGAAGCAGTAAAGGGTTCAGCACCTATGAGATCAACCGTGATAACAAAACAACGAACTGGACCCATACACGAAATGGAAAAACTATTAAATGTGTGGATTGAAAGCCAACTCCAAAAACGGGTCCCATTAAGCCTTCACATACTGCAAACGAAAGCTTATGTATTTTTAAGACGTTGAAGGAGCGTGCTGGAGCAGATTATACTCAAGAATTTTCAGCAAGTACAGGTTAGTTCAAAAGATTTAAGAAAAGATTTCAATTGCATTATGTCCGAATCACTTGGGAAGCAGCGAGTGCAGATGAGGAAGGTGCGAAAAAGTTCATTGAAAGTTTGGATGAAGTCATTGTACAAGAAGCCTATTTACCAGAACAAATTTTTAATGTTGATGAGAGTGGATTATTTTGGAAACGAATGCCAGAATGCTCCTACATTTACCAAGAGGAAAAATCCATGCCTGGATTTAAGGCATCTAAAGATAGGCTGACTTTGTTGCTTGGCGGTAACATCGCTGGGTTTAAGCTGAAGCCATTTTTTATTTATCATTCCGAAAACCGGTGAGCTTTTAAAAATGTGAATAGGCATATGCTACCAGTCTACTATCGTTCCAACAAAAAGGCATGGATGACTCGAGCACTTTTCGAAGACTGGTTCATAAACTGCTTCATTCCCCAGGTTCATGAATATTGTTTCGAAAACACTATTCCATTCAAGGTGTTATTACTTTTGGACAACGCACCCGGCCATCCACCTCATCTAGCCGATCTCCATCCCAACGTGAAAGTGACATTTTTACCACCCAATACAACTCCTCTCATCCAACCTATGGACCAAGGAGCTATTGCTACCTTTAAGGCAAATTATCTAAAAACCACCTTTTCCAAAGCTATATCTGCTACAGATGATGATCCTGACTTATCTTTACGTGATTTTTTGAAAAAATACGATATTCTTAAATGCATCAAGAACATCTCTGCAGCATGGGAAGCTGTGACAAAGAAATGCATGAATGGTATTTGGAAGAATTGCGCTAAACGCTATGTGAATACTTCTGATGGGTTTGATAATGAGAATGAACTAATAATGATTCGTGAAAAAATTGTGAAATTAGCCAAAGGTCTATCGTTAGAATGTGAAATGGAAGAAATCGAGGAATTGCTTGACAAAGAGTCGGAAGAACTAACAACTGAAGATCTGATTGCTCTGGAAGAGGAAAAATTTGCAGAAGAAGAAAGGAGAGAAGCAGCAGCAGAAAAGGCGGATGAGGAGGAGGAGCCACAAAGAATGTTCACGACCAAAGGCTTAGCAGAAGGTTTATCACAGTTAAATAAACTTCTAGCTCATTTTGAAGGAATGGATCCAAATATTGACAGATTTTCAAGAATTGAGCGCATGGTTCTTGATGCTTTTCGCCCATACCGGGAAATTTATGAAGAGAGAAAAAAAACGGACCATTCAAACAAAACTAAGCATGTTTATGTTTAAACCAACATCTCGGTCTACCCCTGTCCCCACTACCGGTACTACCACGAATGACCCGGACGATCCCCAGCCATCCACCAGCAGACAATAATTTTTTTTTTTCTTTTTTCAAATTTCAAATGTTTCGTAATTTTTATTTTTTCTGTATGTTCATGTTTTTGCTGTACTGTAAATCAATTCTATCTATGCATTACTGTAGTTTGCCTGAAATTTATAAAGAAAAAATAATTTACTGTTAAATAAAACTTTGTGTATTACTACGTACATAGACGTGTTGGCAACAGTACAAATGGTCGCTAGAGAAAACAGCAGATGATGTTTTGTTTTATGTTTTCAGATGTAAAATTTTGTTCGAAAATGGTAAGATTCGTATTTTTGTAATTCATTTTGTATTTCTATGTTTTGCAAATAAATCAAATGTAATAAAAAATTATGTACTTAATTCAAACCTATAAATAAATAAAAGTATATGATACGTGTAGCCGATTGTCAATGCAAATGGCGGATAAGAAAATTTAAACAGACCAGACAGATGGTTTGAATGACTACAATAAAAATGTTAAATACAGTAATAAAAGTAAGTATTAATCAAGGAGTTCAAGCATGATAAAATTTCATATGCTAAACGTAATAATAGGTACTATACATGCACCTTTTTGGGATGATAAAATGTATTTGTAGGCTAGTCAGTTGTCAATGAAAATGTAAACGAAAAAATACGTACATATGTACATGCTTGTGTGTTTGAATATGGTATAAAGGCTACAAATACAGCTCAAACATGATTCAATTTATTCAATATGCTAAAAGAAAGACAGTATACAGTGCATACTTTGGATATAATATATGATAGATATTATACGGTAGGTACAGAATACATGTGCATAGGCTATGTGGTTCGTAGGTATAGAATACATGTACATAGGCTATGTGGTTCGTCGACTTATGACAAGATCAACTTACAACAGCTCTGCCAGAACCTAATGCCGTCGTAAGTAGACGACTACCTGTATATATATATATATATATATATATATATATATATATATATATATATATATATATATATATATATATATATATATATATATATATATATATATATATATATATATATATATATATATATGATATATATATATATATATATATATATATATATATATATATATATATATATATATATATATATATATATATATATATATATATATATATATATATATATATATATATATATATATATATATATATATATATATATATATATATATATATATATATATATATATATATATATATATATATATATATATATATATATATATATATATATATATATATATATATATATATATATATGTATGGACTTGAAGTTGAAAAGGGAAAGAAAAACCAAAGCTAAAGGGATAAGGAAAATTAAATGGTACGAATTACAGAAGGAAGGGGATAAGAAGAGAGAGTTTAAGAGGAGGGTTTTGGAGGATATTGATATAGGGATTGAAGATGTTCAAGAATGGTGGGCACGAAATGCAGCAGTAATAAGAAGGCATGGAAAGGAGCTGCTAGGAGAGACATCTGGTATCATATGGGAAGAAAAGGAGAGTTGGTGGTGGGATGAAGACATTGAGAAAGTAGTAAAAGATAAGAAGGAGGCAAGAAAAGATGGGAAGAGTTACAGTCAGTGGAAGACAGAAATAGGTACAGAGAGGAAAACAAGGTGGTGAAAAAGGTGGTAGCCCAAGCTAAAGCAAAGTCGTATGATGATGTGTATAATGAGCTGGGGACAAAGGAAGGATTAAAGAAGATGATCAAGCTATCAAAGGCTAGAAATAAGAGCACCAAAGATATAAAACACATATCAAACAAATAAAGGATCAAGAGGGTGTAGTGCTTAGAAAGGAGGAAGACATTGTGAAGAGATGGAAAGAATATTTCGAACAGTTGTTAAATGAAGAAAATAATAGACTAATAAGAGAGGATGGGCAAGTGAACATTGGCATGGTAATGAGGTTTTCTAGGCAAGAGGTACTAAATGCACTGAAGAAGATGAAGAATGGGAAGGCAACCGGACCAGACATGATCCCGGTGGAGGCATGGAAAGCATTACGGAGATGACGGAGTGGATATACTGTACGATCTTATGATAAAGATCCTTGAACAGGAAAAGATACCAAATGAGTGGCGTGGGAGTATATTGATCCCAATTTTTAAAGGGAAAGGCAATGTCCAAGAGTGTGGTAATTATAGGGGCATTAAATTGATGTCCCACACTTTGAAGATACTGGAAAGGAGATGATAGATGCTAGACTGAGAGAAGAAGTACAAATAGGTAAAGAGCAGATGGGATTTTTTATGAATGGAAGGGGAACAACAGATGGTATATTTTGTCTGAGGCAAATAATAGGAGAAATTCGGGAAAGACAAAGGGACCTACATATGGTATTCATTGACCTTGAAAAGGCTTATGACAGAGTCCTGAGACAAGAGGTATGGAGGAGCCTGAGGGAGAAGATGGTGCCAGAGAAGTATGTGCGATTGATACAAGAGATGTACCGGAATGTATTTACCAGAGTGAGGAGCAGTGTTGGGGAGACAGAAGGTTTTGAGGTGAGAGTAGGATTACACCAGGGGTCGGCTCTGAGCCCATTTATCTTTAACATAGTGATGGATGTTATAATAGAGGAAGTAAGGGAGACAGTACTGTATGCAGAGAGCAGGGAAGATCTGGAAGTGAAATTGGAAAGATGGAGACAAGTACTGGAGGACAGAGGAATGAGAATAAGTAGATCCAAGACAGAATATATGTGTACCACCACTGAGGGGGATGATAGAGAAAGTATTCAGCTTGGTGGAGAGCAAATAAGGAGAGTTGATAAGTTTAGGTATTTGGGATCTTTTGTTAACGCTGGAGGAAGTATGGAAGAAGAAGTAAAACATCGGGTACAGGCAGGCTGGAACAACTGGAGAGCGGCCTCGGGAGCTCTTTGTGACAAAAGAGTGCCGCTTAGGTTAAAAGGAAAATTTCACAAGACGGTGGTAAGAACAGCAATGCTGTATGGTACGGAAACAGCAAGCATGAGAAAAGCAGAGCAGAAGAAGATGGATGTGGCAGAAATGAGAATGCTTAGGTGGATGTCTGGGGTAACAAGAGTGGATAGGATCAGAAATGACTACTAAGGGGGTCAACTAAGGTGGTGGAAGTATCAAAGAAAGTGCAGGAGGGAGGCTGAGATGGTATGGACACCTGTTGAGGAGAGATGAGGACCACGCTGGGAGACATACTATGGGGGTGGAGGTGCAAGGAAGAAGAAAAATAGGGAGACCAAGAAAGAGATGGAAGGACTGTGTGAGAGGAGACTTACATGAGAAGGGAATTGATGAGGCAGAAGCGCAAGATAGAAATAGATGGAAACGGCTCATCCGAAACGGCAACCCCATATAAAAATGGGAACAAGCTGGGAAGAAGAAGAAGATATATATATATATATATATATATATATATATATATATATATATATATATATATATATATATATATATATATATAATGTAAATATACACACACACACACAGAGTAAACCCCCAGATTCATGGGGGATTCATTCCAGAGCCACCCCCACCCTCACCCCATGCCCCTGCAAATATTTAAAATCCTTGAATAGTTAAAACCATCAAATACTGTCTACACACACCTCTAAAAATGCTTATAACTGCCTATCTTGAAAGTTTAAATACAAAATGTATACTTTAAAGTATCATCCTACATCAAATATACCTTAATTTATTATCTTATTAATGTATTAATCTTTGAAATTATATTGGTATTTCAAAGTCACAAACATTTTACCCTTAAAAATATGTATGTAGGTACTTCTAACCCTTCCAGCCAATAACAAAGAGAGATGAACTGAGTTGCTTACAGTGGTTAAACAATTAAAAATGTCAGTAATACAACATATATAATGTATAATGTACAGGCAGTCTTCGGCTTACGACGTTCCGAGGTTATGACACTTTTCAGTTATATTCATCAGCAATTATTTCCTGGTTTACGACGCATGTTCCAGGGTTCCGCCAGTTACGACACCGAAGTGGCGGAAGAAATATGACTCCAAAAAGGCAAAATAATCAATATTTGAAGGTTTTTTTGTGAAAAATGCAATAGAAATGCAGTATACTGTACTTAGTTTTTGATACAACCTAAGCATTAAAAGTATAATGTTTTCTTAGGATTTTTGACGATTTCCCGGCTTATGATGATTTTCAGCTTATGATGCATCTCAAGAAAGGAACCCCCAACATTAGCCGGGGACTACCTGTATATCTTTGTATCAACTACTCGCCCTTTCTATTTATATGTATCTCTCTATCTCTCACCTTTGATGAGGGAAAGAGAGACCACTGAGTGGGCAACACATTCTACCCTTCATGTCAATATGTCAAGAGATTTGACATATTTGAAAGGTTACATCCTCCCTTCTCACTCCAAAGCGTGTGGAAGACTGGGAAAAAGATGAGGGAAAAAATTTATTGAACTAAGATCTTACTAATTCGCTACATTAATACCCCGAACTTACGCAATTCGATTTGTGTGAATTCACAATAGCCTGAACTTTTCATTGGAACCTAAGTAATTATCACATGCGAGTTCTTCACAATAGCGCGAACATTTGCGAATCCTCCAGAAACACTGCAAAACCCTGCAAAAGTGTTTGTTTCATTTATTATGTAAATTTTTAAGTTTTAAAGCATTTCTGTTTAAAGTCTTTATTAAAAATGTATTACTTTTTTTTGTTCACGCATAAATATGATACAAAGGTAATTACAGTACCTACAGTTAGTGCATATACATACTTTTACAAGATGTGATACCCATTCATAAAGTTACTGCACTTTTCTAAGATTATATCCCTTCAGAAACTTTAATTTCCAAAGTATGTACTAGTATACTACAATTTTTAAGTGTAAAATCAGTATGGAGATTTTGTGTATGCTATTTATATTTTTGAAAATATATACAATGGCAGTACATAATTCATTGTTTGTCACTACACAAGACCTCCATGGTCAATAAGTAAAACATATCAGAGACATAACAGTTGTTGTTCTGTGAAAATTACGTTCTTAACCTCGGAGAAAAATGCTGGTACAATCTGTATGTACATGTTATGTAATTACAGCACATACTAATGTACTTTCAGAAGATGTGATCCCATTCACACTTACAAAGATGATACCTGTCATGGTAATCGCTTTATAGCGAAGAAACATATAATAAAGGAAAGGAAACTGTATCTTCTTCGAGTAGGTCTGCAGCAAGGAGGCATTCCGCATGTGTTTGGAGTGTCTGTTCTCATGATTGTTCGAGAATACTCTGTTGTTTTGTGGAACTCTAGCACACGGCCATCGCTAGAAATGCAGCGTTTTGAATATAACGTAACCTTTCATCGAGAGCCTTCTAAAAAGTTCCTGCCGAGGGACGGATATGTTTGCTGGTTAGCCCTGCCCGTTCAGCCCTGCCCGGAGATCGACATATATATAGGACTCTGAGGAAGTAGAGAGGATCAGATCATCAGAGATAAGAGAAGAAGGAAGAAACAAAGGCTAAGAGAGGAAGAGGACACGAGAGAGAGTGGAAACGGAAATAAGAAAGTAAAGTCCATAGTTCATGGTCAGAGTGAAAGAGGCCCCGACGCCGAGTAAACCCTTTCTGTGAAGAAGCATCCTGCAGGTGGTTTTGAGATGTAACCAGCCCTTCAAATTTCAAGACTAAGTCATTCCTTCCTGCAGCATGAAGATAAGAAGTTCATCTGAAGTTTTCACAGTCTCCTTGCGGAGCCATCGCTTTGAAGAACCGATCTCAACAGGAGCAAAATTGGCCAGCAAGCAGTTCATTACTGCACTGTTCCCCCATTTTCACACATAGTCAGATTTAATTTTATTTAAATAGGAGAAACTTATTCTGCATTTATCTTTGTGAATAAGCTTGTAAATAAACTTCTGTTCTGTTTGAGTTTCTTTCTATATTCGTATCCTGTGTTTCAATTGTTGGTGTTGAATCCTTTTTGTTTATTGTAATACAAAGCCTGAGCAGATCTCGATCCGTAACATACCCCTCCAGAGCTTTACTTCACTTGACATACTATTTCTCTCTCTCTCTCTCTCTCTCTCTCTCTCTCTCTCTCTCTCTCTCTCTCTCTCTCTCTCTCTCTCGTTCATAGTTAGCCCTCAAACAAGTTCATAATTTTAGATTCATTGATTTTACCTTCACCCTCTGCAAACATTACTTATGTACATACAAGTTTTCTTTATTTTATTAAATTGTGTACTTTCATTATGACTGACTTAAGAAGTTTACCTAGTGACACAAAGAAAACTTCTTTTACTCAGGGAAAAAGAAAATGGCATTCCATGAATTAGGGGTAATGTTAGTATATGTACAAAAATGAATACATATGTATGTAGTAGTTACTGTAGCTATTTTTACATCAGCCAGCATTTCTTTTTTAAGAGTAATTTAACCCTCTTACGCCGACTGGACGTATTTTACGTCAACATTTTTTGTCTCCCGTGTGCCGACTGGACGTATTTTACATCGACTTACAAAAGTTTTTTTTAAAATTCGCGGAAAAATAGTTATAGGCCTACCAGCCTAAAACTTTTGAATCACGCGCCTTGGGGGATGCTGGGAGTTCACGGATCAAGGTGTTGTTTTGTTTACAATCGTTACGCAGGCGCGCAAGCGCGACTTTCTTTCTTGCCGCACTAAAAAGTATCTGTGACACATCTCGGAAATTATTTCGTCACTTTGACATAATTTTTGTACCATTGTAAATTAGCCGTTACATGAAGTATTATATATGAAAATGTGCGCATTTTTATGTAGAATACAACAATAAAATACTCATGATTGTAGCTTTTATCAGTTTTGAGATATTTTCATATAAATAACGATAATTGCCAAAATTTCAACCTTCGGTCAACTTTGACTCTACCGAAATGGTCGAAAAAAGCAATTGTAAGCAAAAACGCTTATATTCTAGTAATATTCAATCATTTACCTTAATTTTGCAACTAATTGGAAGTCTCTAGCACAATATTTCGATTTATGGTGAATTTATGAAAAAAGTTTTCCTTACGTCCGCGCGGTAACTCTCCGAAAAAAATCATACATGCGATTGTGGTAATGTTTGCACCATTTTAAAATTAGCACGTTATTATAAATTTGTTTTATATTTATTGAAATGTGCCGCAATTTTCATGGCACAGATTACAACTAAAAACAACCCATGGTTGTAGCTTTTATCAGTTTTGAGATATTTCATAATAAATAACGATAATTGCCAAAATTTCAACCTTTGGTCAACTTTGACTCTACCGAAATGGTCGAAAAACGCAATTGTAAGCTAAAACGCTTATATACTAGTAATATTCAAGCATTTACCTTCATTTTGCAACAAATTGGAAGTCTCTAGCACAATATTTTGATTTATGGTGAATTTATGAAAAAAATAACATTTTCTTTACGTCCGCGCGGTAACTCTTCTGAAAAAATCATACGTGCGATTGTGGTAATGTTTGCACCATTTTAAATTAGCCGTTACATAAAGTTTTATATATGAAAATGTGCGCAATTTCATGTAGAATACAACTAAAAATAATTGAAGGTTGTAGCTTTTCTCATTTTTGAAATATTTGCATATAAATCACGATAAATAGAAAAAAAACCACGTTCGGTCAACTTTGACTCTACCGAAATGGTCGAAAAACGCAATTGTAAGCTAAAACTCTTACAGTCTAGTAATATTCAGTCATTTATCTTCATCTTGAAACAAATTCGAAGTCTCTAGCCAAATATTTGGATTTATGGTGAATTTAAAAAAAAAATCTTTCCTTCCCTCCGCGCGCGGATTCTCCGCCACAAATCTCTGAAATACGCACGTCCCATTCTCGGAATATTTGCTCCGTTTCATATTAGGCATTTCATAGAGTTTTATATATGAAAATGTGCGCAATTTCATGTAGAATAAAACAAAAAATATTTGAAGGTTGTAGCTTTTCTTATTTCCGAAATAATTGCATATAAAAAATATATATATAAAAAAATTCGACATTCGGTCAACTTTAACTCGTCAGATATGGTCGAAAACTGCAATTGTAAGCTAATACTCTTACAGTATAGTAATATTCAATCATTTGTCTTCATTTTGAAAGAAATTGGAAGTCTCTAGGACAATATTTAGATTTATGGTGAATTTTTGAAAAAAATATTTGTTTACGTCCACGCGTTACGAATTCATGCATTATTTTGTGATAATATTTTCTCTGTGTTGCTTTTATCGTTTTACAATGTGTTATATACCAAAATGATTGCAATTTAGTGTACATTACAGCGAAAAAAAAGTAACTTGTTACCTTTAACCGTTTTGCGTACAGCACGATTTGAATACAATTATATATGAAATTTCATTTTTGCACTATCATATATCACATTATTTATATATGATAATGATAATTTGTTTCATTTCTGATGGTTGCTTACTAAACTTCAGGCAATGACAAAAAAAAGGAGCCAAAAATGAACTCTTAATCTTGAAAACTAAGCGTGCTGTGATTTTTTGAAAAAAATATTTTTTCCGCCTCCGCGCTCACTCCAAAACCCCTCCGGCACACGGGAGACAAATTTTTATTTACCGCTCCGGCGTAAGAGGGTTAATAAACTTAGTTGTAAATCAAATTACAGTAACTTTAATTTCATTTAAAAGTTAGCTTTAATACTTAGGGAGCATGATTATGGTCATATTTAGTGTTCAAACTCTAGAAGAAAACATTATTAAAGTTTTTAGAGACTGCCAAAATTACACGAAACTTCCCCTTGTGCGAGGGGGTCTGGAACCTAACCTCTCGTAAGTTCCGGGTATTACTGTATATATTAACTTTAATGAATTGATATTTTTGTTGTGCTTACATTAATAGTAATATTTGAAAATTAGTCAATCATTTATTTATCATACAAACAAATAAACATACTATTACATATGAATAAAATTCTCCCATTTCAGTAAGAGATAGAGCGAGAGAACTGATAAAGGAAGAGAGAGAGAGAATTATTATTTTTATTCTTTAATGTTATTAAACTTAATATTAATATTTTAAAATTAGTACTATAAATCATTGTCATAAAATGTATATGTATGTGCAGTACAGTATTTAGTCACAAAAATATGAAAATGCAAAATATTTCTCTACGAAAATGTCTGCTAATGGGTGAGTTTTCCCACGAATAATTACATTTATATATAGGTTCCACAAAAAATTCCGGGAGTTCGAGCATCTGAATTAGGGGGTTTACTATATATACACACACACACACACACACATATATATATATATATGGTATATATATATATATATATATATATATATAGATATTATATATATATATATATATATGCATGCACATACACACACAGGCAGTCCCCGGTTATTGGGGGGGGGGGTGGCGGGTGGGGGTTCCGGTCTCAGCAGGATGCTGATAAGCGAAACCCTCCATCAACCGAAACTCGGTCATTTATGGCGCTTATGGCACCAAGTTTCTGTTAATGGTGTTGATAACTGGATTAATGGCGCCTCTGTTAGGTATGTTATGGTGCTATAACTCTGTTATCGGAACTTAATGGTGCTGATAACCGAAACTCGTCCTGTTATGGCACCATAAATCACTGATTGTATGGTGCTAGACAAGTGCCATAAAACTGGATCAACGTCAACCAAATCTGCCAATAATCAGGGATTGCAGAAGTCAATTTCTGTCTGTTTGTTTGTTTGTTTGTTTGTTATTCATGCCTAGACTATGAAAGATAGGGCTACCAAATTTTTACAATACCCCCCTCCTCCCAAGGAAGGTTTTTGTCAAAATCTGAAATTTGAGTGCCGTTTCTAAGGGTTCCCCTCATTTTTTACAGTTTTTGGAGTTGACAGCCAGGGTTACCAAATTTTTACCATAGACTCCCCTCCCCCCAGGGAGGTTTTAATCAAAATCAGAAATTCGCTGGGCATTTCTAAGGGGGTCAAAACCCCTCCTTTTTTTTTTTTTTTTTTTTTTCTTCTTTTTTTTATACCCCCTCATTATTTTACAACTTTTGGAGTTGACATCTATGTAGAAGTGTTTCCACAGTTGCAAACAGGCTCCTCACAATGTGGGTGCCATATGGCACCCTCAGTAATAAGGGGAAATCCCCTTGGGAAAGGGGCCCCAGGGTTTCACACAATATTAGAGGCCTAGACTCTTTTGAAGGAGGTTGTAGCCGACCTACCCTGACCTTGACAGCAGGGGTGGTGCCAACTCCCCTTTGGGAATTAGGGTCCTAAGGGGTCAAAGATGGGCCTACTGCATTCAGATTTGGTATCATGAGTTAGCATAAATGATTAAAAATGCATTTAACATCAATATTAGAGTTTAACTGTAGGCTGAGTTTTATCAAAGGCTATTTAATGGGGGTCTCATGATGAAAATCTTTCCTGAGCAACCTGTCGTAGTATGTGTGTACCTGACTGAGCCAGTCTGTGATGCAGTAGCATTGGCTGGGGCTTTAAAGATGTACATCCATGTCATTTAGAAGTGAATGTGTGTTCAATAACACATCCGAAGGATGGCTAAAGCTGCTAGTATATACATACGTGGAACCTCGGTTTTCATACGTAATCTGTTCCAGAACCTCCCACAAAAACCAAAATAGTAATTCACATAAGGAATAATGTAAATGCAATGAATGCATTTTTATAGGGAATAAACAGTTTTACATATAGAAAACAATGAGAAGTAAATATAAATGACTAATGAAATAAATGAACATTTAACATCACTCTTACCTTTATGGAAAGCACTTGTTAGCGTATGGAGGATGGAGAGGAGGGGAGAGGGAGGAGGAGGGGTTATTGTTTGGAAGGGGAATCTCCCTCCAGAAGGACTTCAGTTATCAAGGACCTATCTGGGGTTACTTCTCTTTGTTTTTTACTGGCACTGTCTGAGGTTACTTCCCCACTTTGTTTTTTACTTGCATTAGGACCAGCTTGAGAGTTACTGGTCCCCTGTTGCACAACAAAGCTGTCCAGAGACATTTGTTTCTGGCATTTCTTTAAAATTTGCCTTAAGTTAAACACAGCATTGTCATTAAACATGTTAGTTCCTCGCTGGACGAGTGGTTTTTGCGCTCGGCTGCCAATCCGGTGGTCCGAAGTTCGAATCTTGGCTCGGCCAACGTGGAATCAGAGGAATTTATTTCTGGTGATAGAAATTCGGATTCCACAATAAGCTGTAGGTCCCGTTGTTAGGTGACCAATTGGTTCCTATCCATGTAAAAATATCTAAACCTTCGGGCCAGCCCTAGGAGAGCTGTTAATCAGCTCAGTGGTCTGGTAAAACAAAGATATACTTAACTTTAACATTAAACATGTTGGAGACACGGATTACAACTTATTGTTGGGATGATAATTCTTCATAAAATTTTTTACATCATTCCACTTTACAGACAGACATGTCCTTAATCCCTGAAGTAGGCACATAATGTGTGCCCATTCTCTGAATTTTTCAAACCAGCCTCTGCTGGCCTTAAGGGGGCCGGCCGGAACCCCTATATATGGAGGTATAGGGCGAAAAATGCAAAGTCATGAAAAAATTCATGGAGCTTCATATGGCAATTGAGAATACGTATACAAAATACTTCGTCAAAATTCCTCTTACTTTCGTAGTTACAGGGTAATTAGTTTACGTAACTCAATAAGCCTAAAACATTGATCCGTACAAGAAAATGCAATATTTCTTCAATTATCGTAAATTTTGATAATTATTGTCAAAGAAATTATGAGAAATGGCATCTGTAGACATTCCCTGAGTCGAGAAGGAGACTTCAGGCTCAAGCTACCAAGTCCAGTCCTGATTTAGTGCGATCACAGACGTCAAGTAGTCTACACGTTCCATTTCACGTCTGACATTCGCCTGCTTTCACGTATGTTTATGTATGTTTCGGCAAGAATTTCATCATGCCAATGAGGAAAAGACAAGGGAAACATCTCGCTAACATACAGACGAAGAAAAATCGCTCAAGTATTATTACAGAATATCATAATATATGCTTAGTTAGTGAAGAGAGAGGGGAGGGTTGCTTAGTAACGCCCCCGTCTTGCTTGACAGCACACGTAACACTGTGCCTAAGGCTACGATCTTTGAGCAAAGAGATCTTCATTTATGATAAATAACAAAGTTTTGGTTTTTTAATACCCAAAATGGAATATGAAATTCATAATCATGATTTATTAAATTGTCTTTGTAAAAAAAGTGTACGCTTTCGAGTTTCACCTCTTGACATTCTCTTGCAATTACGTTTGTTTATCTTTGTTTCGGGCAAGAATTTCATCATGCCAAAGAGGAAAATACAAGGAAAACATCTCGCTAACACACAGAAGAAGAAAATTCGCTGTAATAAGAGCAGAGTTACTGAACGGGGAGAAGAGAAATTGCGTAGGAAGGAGTGCCCCATCTTGCCTCAAGCAGTGCCCCAGGCTGCGATATATGAGCAAAGGGATCATCATTTATGATTAAATTATGATAAATAAAATAGTTTTGGTTTATTAATACACAAAAAACAAATATACATTCATAATAATCATTATTTATTAATATTGTCTTTATAGAAATACGAAGGAAAACTTTGAACGCCCGTATCTCAAAACTATACTTATTGACCTTCAAATTCTATCTTCTCACTTAGTTTTAAAGCTATAACATTGGAATTTGGTATATAACTCAGAAAGACATTATAGAACAATCAAATAGAGCCCTTTTTTCCAATTTTTGTTTCATATTTTTTTTATAAATTTTTTTCTCCTGATTTATAGGGTTTATTTTTTGACCATATTGAAAAATTCATATCTAGCAAAAAAATGACTTTTAGAAAAAAAACTCTCCATTAGATTGGAGGTCTACATCAGGTCTATATATGGTAGTAATCCCAGGTCTTAATATTAAATATCAAGGGAGGAGATAGAATTTGAAAAATTGTTATTTTCGGGATAAATCGCCCTGGCGTCACAAAACCGAAGGTCAGAGGCGAAAATCATATGCGGTTTGGAGATGTCCCAAGTCACTTTATTAAGTGGTATGAATATCAAAGTCCTGTCCTTAAAAAATGGCATTAGCCGGCCGGCCCCCTTAATGTCCATAAATTCACTTACAGCAACACTTGTTGTAGGCATTTTCTCACTGAAATCGGCATGCAACTTCCTCCAACGCTTTGCTATGAGTTCTTTCTTAAATTCTATAGTTTCTTGCCTTATTTCACAGAAGGGTTAGCACATGGAACTTTCTTTGGGCCCGTGATGGTTTATTTAGCAGTTGCACTCAAATAAAAAAGCCCAAAAAGCACAAAAACAATGAACACAAAAGCAGAATGGGTCACAAAAGGAGATGGGATGCTTTGTTTGGGCACTCGATACGTGGCCCAGTCATGTGCTGGGCCCGGATGGAGCGTTTCGAGTGTATGAAAACTGAGGAAATATGTGATAATAGAGACAAAATTTTGTAGAAAAAAGTCTACGAAAACAGACCATACAAAAAGAGAGGTGTACAAAAACCGAGGTTTGACTGTATATATCTATTATATATTTTGTAATGTGTGTATGTATGTTTGTTTGTATGTATGCATGTATGTATGTATGTATGATTGGTATGTTCTGGGAGCCCGGAAACCTGTGGGAGCCCGGGGTCCCAAAATTTCTACTCCACCCCCCCCCCCCCCCCCCCCACCCCCCTCCAAAGGGTTGAGAAGGGATTCTGTGAAACGGGGCTTGCAATGCCCATAGACTTAGTTACTTTTACAAATTTCTGTATACATATGACTTATCATTTGAAAAAGAATGTTATAAGATAAACATCAATAAGATCAAAGAGGGTAGTTTTAGAAGGGGGTTGACAGAGAGAGAAAATTAGAGGGAGAGAAAATGAGAGAGTAGACTGGGTGTTAGGGAGAAGAAAGAGGAAAAAGACAGACAGACAGACAGACAGACAAACAGAGAGAGAGAGAGAGATAGAGAGAGTTGGTATTACTGAGAAGAAAGAGGGTAAGAGACAGTGATTGTTGGCGAGAGAGAGTAAGAGAAAGGAACAAGAGGGAGAGAGAGAGAGAGAGAAAGAGATTATATATATATATATATATATATATATATATATATATATATACACCGTAAACTGGGGAAAGTGCGCCTCGAAATTTAGGGTTTTTCTACTTCACCTGGTGATAGAAAAACAACTATCTGCATTTACAAGTTTTTTATTGTATCAAAAACAAAAGTAAAAATGTGAGATTCTCTGGTATTATTTTGACCAAAATTAGTTTTTTGTACAAAAAATGCTTAAGAGTCTGGCGCACTTACCCCACACTTTGGGGAAAGTGCGCTGTACAGTGAAAACTTAGCGAATAGTGAGGTCCATAAAGCACTGCTTGTGGAACAATGTTAAGTTCTTAAGAATAAAAGGTTGGGGCAGCATTTTCAATACATCTTCCACACTTACAGCATGTTTGTCTGGTGCATTTGGTTTGCCAAAGGCATATTTCTCGCCTAGGTCGTCGTCATACCGCTGACGTAGATAATCCACCACATATTCCTCCTCCCTGACCTCCCCCTCAACTTCCTCAACTACCTTCCCTACATAATGGACAATTTGTTTCTTGGTATGGAACTTTACCAAAATAAATTCCCCAACACTAATTTGCTCTGGCTGTGCTGCATCACCCTCTACCTGTGGCAGTTCAGCGTCTGGTGAATCTGGATTAGACAGTTCAGAAACTCACTGATTTCACTGTCAGAGGGAGATGCTTGCCGAGCGCGTACCTGTACTTTCTTCTTCTTGGCTCCTGATGGCCCAGCTGAAGATAGGTCATGAGCACTTATACTTTTGCCAGGTGAAACACACAGTCTCCAACCTCGAGCAGCAGCTCCTGGTTTTTTGCCTGCACCTTCCCTCAAGGACTGCAAGTGTTACATAGCAGTTGGACTAACTAAGTGAGCTGCAGATGGAAGAATGTAAGCGTGCTGGAGTTTATCAATCACTCGAGTCCTGTTGATATTTTGGCACGTGCTTGGTAAGTTAGTCTTCGTGCCACTTAAGAAACGCATACGCCCACTCTACACCTGGTGTGTTGTCTTTAAATTGAGGTACCGTGCGGCCTGCTTTTTCCAAAAATGATTTTACAAAGAAACGTAACTCTAGCTCATCGAATGCATAACCATAATCGCTTAATGCAGCCATGTGTTGGGCAATGGAGAGTTCCTCCTGTGGCCTGCAAAGCAGTTGACCAGGTTCTCCCTCTAGCACCTGTGGCATGATCCCGGAGGGTTCGGCGGGGAATCTTTGTCTCGTGCACCACCTTGGTCAACGATTCTCCAGCCTGCACACGCTGCACAGCTCTCCTCAAGTAATCCTGACTGTAGGTCCTGGCTCGTGGTTTCCCATCCACAGGTTTATAGGTCCGCACCATGGTGACATATGTCAAAGAAAAGAACAAACAGTTTAGTTCAGACAGTTCAGTAACAGGCAAGGTGCACTTGCCCCTGAGGATCCTTAGCTTTCCCTAATTGTTGTATTATTTTAGCAATCTATCATATTCATCAAGATCATATTTCTAGTTCAGAAGCAAAAAATTGTGTTTTTATACATTCAACTTACCTGTCAGATATATACATAGCTATTACTCCGTCGTCCGACAGAAATTCGAATTTCGCGGCACACGCGGCAGGTAGGTCAGGTGATCTACCACCCCGCCGCTGGGTGGCGGGAATAGGAACCATACCCGTTTTCTAATTCATATTTTTTCTGTCGCTTGGAATGTAAACAACGTTTGCAGTTCTTCCTGATGGATTTTCGTGTTTCATCGCCATCGATCGTCTGGGCTAACTTTTACAGGGAAGTAATGGATCTTTGGTTCGGCATACGCTTTTGTTAACTTTTAGGATTTTTTGATAAAATTAACTTCGAAAATTTAGAAGATTAGTGACGTGTAACTACCGAAGTTTTCGGTAGACACTCATCCACTTTCACGAAAGTGAATTACTTATTCTTTCATGAAAGGGAATTACTTATATTTATTCATTAATACAAATAAGTGTTAGTGTTTGATTGAGGAAATGTATATCTTTCTTCCTAGTTGGGGAAGTCAGAAAGTAACTATCCTTTAGAAGCTTTATTAGCTCTTGTGTTAACGAGCAATTATAGTAGTAACAGTACTAGTAGTTGTTGCATCCTCATCACCTTCTTACTCCGCAGAATCTACAATATCATATTTGCAAATTGTAGACTTTGGATATATTTCAAATGCGAACTCTTTGAACGTAAGAAGTGATTATAGTGTTCCCCCATTACAATGGAGGGTGCGTCTGATCGGCTCTGTCTCGCTCTCAGATCTAGACCTCTTCCAAGCTCACAAGCCCAGAGGAGAAGGAATGTCGAAAACCGTAAGGATGTTTCAGAGAATCCCCACCGGTCAGGCGTCCCCTCAGCAGGTTCTGTAGAGCGTCCCAGACTGCCAGGGATAGCCATTGGAAAGGCATCCTAAAACAGTGTTTCTCCCTTTTTATGCCTACGGTTCCTCGATGGATAGAAGAACTTCAAATGAAATGAAATTGGCGAAGATCCTCGTATAATGCCTTCTGGTAGAAATTATTCAAATGAGAATGACATTAATCGATCCACCTTTCGGAATCAGGCGACGATTTAGCGCCTTCTAATATTTAGAGATCATTTCGATAACTTTTGTGATAAAGTCATTGTTCGAACATTTTTTTTTTCGCAACTAGACGAGAGCGCTATCCCATGGGGGTATGAAATTGTTATTTCAACATAAGATTCCCCATCGGTGCATTTATAGATATAAATCTATTATGATGAGAACGATTAGATTGTTTGTCAATCGAATGAATTATATGGATCTCGTTGAGTTGATTTAAAAGCATATATGTATGACTTTTAAGCTTTAGCTCCTACCACGCTTAGGACAAATCGCCTTAGGACTACGGTATGGCAAGGCATAGACACATACCGAAATTTATGCTATAATGGTCAAGTGAAATCCTTACACAATTTCCTAAATTAATACGGTTTACCTTAATGTAACAGTATTATAGAGGATTCTATTACGCTAGAGTATGAGTTATATGATGCTATCGTGTCTTCGAGAAGTGATCGGAGAAGCATATCTTTATTGGTGGATTGAGAGTAGGATAGAACATTTTTCTTCGTGTTAGAAGAGGTTTCCATGAATTACCAGTACCCTTCTAGGACTTTCCTAGGAAGGAATAGGTTTAAAAGAATTGTTTAGATGACACCTATTTAGTTTCTAGACTTGTCGAAGTCTCGTTAGCTTAATTATGCTTATATAAAAACTTCCTGAAGTTCGATAATAATTTATAAGATTCCTTTATTTAATGGAGTAACTGGCAACTCTGGAAAGGGAAGGCCAGACTGCTTTCGCTTTGAATGAAGACCAACGCAGTCGCAGTACCTTCTTGTTCTCAGTCGTGAGAGGTCGTTTACAGCTCTCTCTCCTGCGGAATGGGATAACTAACCGTATCTCTTCCCTACAATCGTGGTCTTAGCCTCGGATTGAGGGAATACTGAAGCTATCATAAATAAAATATTGTCTGCCTTTTGTTAGGAATCTTTCAATAAGAAGGATATTACAACCTTTCAATGCTGTTTACCGTAGGTAACATGATTAAAGGATTCTAATGCAGCAGAACATGATATTATTTAATGCACTCATACTTACGAAAGCATGACTTATTAGAATACATACTTAGTGAGAAGAGAGATGTAATAGAGATTCACCTTCAAAGAATACTGGTATGGTTTAAGTCTTTCGAGAAAGGACACAACCGTATTTAGAATCGGATATTGCGCAGAAGTTGTATGAGTCGGATGGGAAACATTCTTTTAGTGGGAAATGGTTTCCCTGAATGGATTATACTACGTATATAAAAGTTTTTCATAATAAGAACGGAATTAACATATGAAAGGATGTCGGGTACCATAAAGACACAGATGTTCTGGCACATAACATAAAGATAATTAGTAGGAGGCGCCAGCCTGGCGCAGATGCGCCACCCTGGCGCAAATTGCGCCAGCTTGGTGCAATAAGCCTAGAGCACCATCCAAAATATTTCTCGTTTGAGCGAGTTATTAAACAAAAGCAATGCAAGAATTTGCGAGTCCGTGAGAACCTCGATCGACGATAATAACTGTTAAAGTATGTCTAACATTTATTGCAAAGAGTTGTGAGAACCTGCGATAAGTCTTCTTCATAGATCTCTTAGCAAGAAGAAGATGAACAGTCTTCCTGTAGACTGCTTCCTTTTCCTCAAACCATGCCATAAGGAATCATAAGCGCCAGCCAGACCTGGCTCTAACTAGAAAAATAATTAGTTAATAGATAGACCTTAGAGCAAATTATGCTTTCCTACATAGAGCTGGGAAGTTACTCAGTCCCTCACACTGGAGTGGTCCTTCTTGTTCAGGAAAAAAGGGGGGGGGGGGATACGGAAGAATTAACCGAGGAAAGAATAATTCCCCTTCCGATATACTCGTATTAGAGGAAAATTGAGAAGAAACATCCAACTATGGAAGTACTGTAGAATTATAGATTCTTACAGCACTTCTTCTTATTTTGATATCGAGATTTCCTGACCAAGGTTGCAAGTAATAGGCCATAAAGGCTCCAGCCAGGCTTTAACCAGGCGATAGGCGCCAGCTAGGCGCGAGGCGTCAGCCAGGCGCGAGCGCCAGGCTTTAACCAGGCGATAGGCCGGCACAGCCAGGCGCAGCGCCAGCCAGGCGCGAAGCCCCAGCCAGGCGCAGGACATCAGGATCTCCAATTTCTCAGTATTTTTGGAGATAGACTTTCCAAGAGGTTTTCCTCTTTGAGAACTGACACAAGATCAGTTTTTTCCTGACAGTGACACAAGTTGTTCGCACAGGCGGCCGTGGCCCTTGTCAGGATTAACTGAAATTGCGGAAGTCTCTAAGAAGAACAGACTTCTCATGTCAGGTAACATAGTGGTCGCGTGAGCGACTTCTTTCCTGGCAAGAGGAGTTGTTTTGGGAGAAACTCTTTTTGCCAGATCAACCCTCTACTGACAATTATTCTAGATATCGCACAGGCGAACGTATACTTGTCAGGATAGTGGGTTCTTCTGCTTTATAGACCTTTACATGGTGAAGAGAACTGATATCTTTAGAGTCTCTCGCTTTCCTCAACCTTATGAGACAAGTGATAGAAAATATATCGGACTCATAAGTTAGTCTGGGTGCAGGTTTTAGAAAGACCTTGGCAACCCCCTTTTTTATTGCACGTTTCGGCTAGTCCCTTGAACCATGCAGCTCCTCTTTCTCCTCTTTCATTGTTATTAACAGGATGGTATTTTATCCTACTCCCATGTAAACATATAACAAGGGAGACCTTGCAATGTTTTGGTACTGGAAAAGACTCGTAGGAGCTCTCAGTATTGGGTGAGAGGCTCTTTCAAGTATCTGAACCGTACATTACGGCCTGATGTCCTAGGATAGGAATCTTGAATGATTCTCCTCGATCCTGGATCAGTTAGTAGGAGAATGGATAATAATAATTTGTTTTGCAGAAGAACGATGATAGAATTTTTCCATTCTCTCGTTGCCCAGGCACGAGGACAGGAAGAAAGAGTATAAGAGAGAGGTAGCAATATACGCCATCTTTATGTTATAGAAAGGGGAATAAAATTTAGTCTTTTTTCCCCTAAAAGATAAACTCTTTACAGAATGTAAGACAAAGGGCGTCAAAGAAAAGAGAGTATATATGTTATGCCTCATTTTAGACTTAGTGAGGTTGGATTCTCAGAGGTCACGTTCTTCTCACAGCAGGTTTTGGAAGTCTTTTCCAAGACAGTCTGAATATTCTTTCAACATCTATTTTAAATGGACCTTAACAACCTCTCCACTCTGAGTCTGTCTGCGTGCAGACTGACCAGAAGTGGACATGAATGAGAGGATGTTTCAAGGTAAATGACAGTAGTCATGGATAAGATATATAATTACTGCAGATCGTGCTTGAGGGAATGAGGAAACTGTCCTCTTCCGATACCTCTGTGAACCACATAGCGGTTTTTTCTTTCCTTTCAGAGGGAAGAATTACCTTTGTATATATCTGCTATCAAAGAACGCAGTAAAAGGCTATACTCTGTCTCTATAAAGGGAATTGGAGATAGCAGAGCATTAAGATCTTCGGGATCTTACACAATACCTCTATACGACAAGACTTGGAGATCTTATAGTTACAATGGGATCCTATTTGGGCCTCAGATTCCGTGTTCTGACAAGATGGAACTGCTCCTCATCAATGTTTCTCTTGGTACTAATCGACCAAAAGGACGAGTGAGATTTTGGGCTTGGAATCTGGAATCAAATTCTAGAAAGACTCGGCAATGGGTTCCTGCCAGCATGGTATGTTTGGCAAAAGAACTATAACCTTTTATTCCTGGATCAACGCTTTCAGATAAAGGATTCGTTGTCCAGGCAATGTATTTACGTTGTTATCTACAAAAGAAGATAAGATTTAAACGTTTGCTGACAGAGTCTTTGGAATACGATGAGGGCTCAAAACTACTTCCCAGAAGGTTCGAAGAGATATATTTAAAGAGCTAGAAATCGGGAATCCTCCCAATTTCAGCTCAGTCTCTCCTTAAACTTCCAGGCTCTTTCCCTGCCTTCGTGCAAGGATAGGGAAGATTTTGCAACGAGAGAACTCGTCAACATGTAGGAAGAGTGCTCGTTAGCAACTGAAGTATCAATTATGATCCTCCTCGAGGAAGACTGGTCCCTCCTCTGGGGAAGAGGGGGGGGGGGGGGGGGGGGGGAGGGGGGGGGGGGGGGGAAGGGGGGAAGGGGGGGGGCGGGGGGGGGGGGGGGGAGGGAGGGGGGGGGGGGGGGGGGGGGGGGGGGACGGGGGGGGAGGGGGGGGGAGGGGGAGGGACTATTAGATTTCCTATCGTCTACTGATGTAGCCGACTAAAATTACCTCCCCTTGTTGCAGAGGCCATAAGCTCAAAGTGAAAGAATTTCTTCCACCCTTTTCCTTTCTCCTGATAAACGATTGTGGATGTTCAGACTTTCGGACAATGTAGCGCCAATCAGGCGACCAAATGCCAAACAGGTGTAAAGACGCCAGAGCAAGACAGTCCAATTAAACTGTCATTGTCTGATGAGGAGAAGGAGTAAGGCCTCCAATCTGGCGCAGATGCGCTAGAGGCGAATAAATCAGGCAAATAAAGTGTCCGAGGTGGACATCGCCAGTTTTCATCGAGAAGACTTAACAAGCTCGAATCTCCACTTAAAGTGGGGAGAAGTCAGCCAGGCGCGAGGAGCCAGCCAGGCGCGAGGAGCCAGCCAGGCGCGAGGCGCCAGGCAAGCGAAGCACCAGCCAGACGGCGAAGCTTGCAAGCCAGCCACGAGACGCCCAGCATGGCGCGAGGGCGCCAGGCCAGGCGGCGAGGCCGCGAGGCACCAGCCAGCCAGCTAGGGCAATAGCAGACCGCTAGGCGCCAGGCATTTACGCAGGCGCCCGCAGGCGCGAGGCCTCCCGCCAGGCGCCGGAGGCGCCAGTCAGGGCGAGGCGCCAGGCAGTCGCGAGGCGCCAGTCCAGGCGCGAGGGCGCCAGCCGGCGCGAGACGCCAGGCAGGCGCGAGGCGCAGCCAGCCAGGGGCGAGGCGCCAGCCAGGCGCAAGCCAGGCTCTGGGCTTCATCTAGAAGAGATCTGTTGCAAAGAAAGCCCTGGTCTTCTTTGGAAGAGTGGAATCTCTAAAGCACTTCTTGAGTAACTTGACGTTTCCTTCAAACAGCTAAGAATTAAAAGCGCTTGAAGTGCGAGCTTTTAACAATTCTTATTCTTTCCATAACAATATGTCGTGAGAGTCATATTAGCTGTATAAGGGGGCGGGAGATGCAACTCTGTGTTGACTTCTCTTTGCACGAAGGAGATCAAGTGGGCCTATGAGAGATCCTTCTCTCTTTGTTATACGTGTCCACGGATGCGTTGCTGGGATAAGGAGCCGACACTGATCCTTAACTAGTGAATTAAAAATTTTTTATTTATTTAGTTTTTTTTTAACATAAGTGTATATTTTCTGGGGTTATTTGAAATGAGTTTGGGGATAGCTCTTTTCAATTGAGCACAACCCTCGTGTTAGGATCAGGTGATCGGGATCGTGTTGTGCTCCTTAAATTATGCCAATAGGCATTGGTGTATTGTCATGTAAGTGGATAAGACCCCATTGACAAATGACCACTAGATTCTGTCAAGTAAGTGGATAAGACCCCATTGACAGATCTACAAGAACTCTTAGCCATAGGGTCACATCCTCGCTGAGGCTCTTGAGACGAAGCAGACTACTAGCAATAGCTAGGAAGTCGACCCTTCGTCTAAACACATAGGAACCAAGGTTTTATTTTTTTATTTATTACCTACAACGTATGTTGTTTACCTGTCTATTCAGTAATAGCTGTCTTTTACCCTCCACCAATGGTGTGAATCAGGTATGTATATATCTGACAGGTAAGTTGAATGTATAAAAATGATATTGTTATGATACAATAAAGTTTTATACATACTTACCTGGCAGATATATACAATTGAAATGGCCACCCGCCTCCCCTCCAGGAGACAGCTGGAAGAAAAAAATATGAATTAGAAAAACGGGTATGGTTCCTATTCCCGCCACCCACGGCGGCGGGGTGGTAGATCACCTGACCTACCTGCCGCGTGTGCCGCGCAAATTTCGAATTTCTGTTCGGACGACGGAGTAATAGCTATGTATATATCTGCCAGGTAAGTATGTATAAAACTTTATTGTATCATAACAATATCATATATATGACAATATTTTCTTGCTCAACCAACTAATTACATTTCTTGTATTCAAAAAGATGCAAAAAACAAAAGAGGTACAAATAATTAATAAATATAATGCCTTGACAATGGAGAGGGCTGAAATTCACAGGGTAAATAGCTACAACACTCCTCTATGTATGGTAATTATCTGAAAAAAGATGAAAATTCAATATGGTACATTTTTCAAAATAATTTCAAAATGTGGCGCACTTTCCCCGCTGTTGCGCACTTTTCCTTTCCCCAGTGTACGGTATCTATCTATATATATACTATCTATATCTATCTATCTATCTATCTATCTATCTATCTATCTATCTATCTATCTATATATATATATTATATATATATATATATATATATATATATATATATATATATATATATATATATATATTATCTATCTATATATATATATATATATATTATATATATATATATATATATATATATATATATATATATATATATCAATTCAAGCTACAAATGTCCTTTAATATCTAAATTCACTTTAACCTCCCAAATATATATTTTCATATATGTACCGAAGGGGAATTTTTTAATTGATAATAATTTCGTCCCCCATGGGATCGAACCACCGTCCAAGTGGACGGGACGAAATCAGGACAGTCAGTGACGCTATCCAATCAGCCAACAGAGACGCTATAAGTTCATAT
>NC_087203.1:2952634-2995134 GCF_015104395.2 Macrobrachium nipponense
TTTTCATGAAAGTTCTTGACTTTTTTATCAAAGTTTTTGTAACAGATATTTTTGCCCTCCGGTATTCTACTGCTGTTTTTGTATATGGATAAAGATTTGTTTAAATATTGTATAATTAAAAGTTATGTTAGCTCTTTCTTATTTTTGTAGGACAATTGAGAGGGGATTTAACTAATGTTCTCTGTCAGCAGATTATATTCTACTTGATAGGATTACAATTCTGAATACAGTATGACACCTTTAAATTTTCCCTTTTTAAATATCATATGTACCTTGCTATAAGTAAAAATTTACTCTGATTTTATGGCAGGTATTATTATTAAATTTGACTTGCTAGAAAGGTTATACAGTAGATATACCATTGCAAAGGGAAGAAACCTGTAAAGATAATTTAATTACATCTTGCATTGGAATTTTAAATAGTAAGCTCATTTTAATGGATATATCCAAGAGAGATGTGTTAATGATGAAGACAACCACTGACATCATTTTGGAATATGTAGAACACATCCTTTCCACAAAGAGATTTGTTATCATCACCACTCAGGTATTTTTATTATCAAAAGGTTCATTGGTGTTGATAATACAGGACTATATTCCAGATAAGAAGAAACACAGTTGATAATGATGAGGATTATTGTGACTTGTAAATAATGACACAAGTAAAGTACTCTTTAAATTAGACTTGAATCCTAATGTTAGTGCCTGGTAAAAATTTGTTCCCCTGTTTGACTTGCAGTTTCATAGAATCATTGCTTGAATTTTGCAAGATTTGACTTTTTAATGAGGAACAACTCTACTGAAGCTGTTTAACAATTCAGTACAATTATGGTATCTGATATCTAAGTTATGCACATATTTTTTCAGAATGAATTATATTAAGACAATTTGTACATTGTCATTAAGATACTGTTTAATGATTATGAACTGTATATTACTTTAAAAATAAATTTGTCATTTACAGTACAATAAGCCTTATTTTTTTATTTATTTACCAATTATTTTTTAGAAATCTTGTATGTGTCTGTTTGATGAGCAGCTATCAATGTTAACCAATGAAAGATTTTAATAGATACCATATTATATTGATGTACTAATGTATAACTGGATCACAAAAATTTGGAATGTGATGAATATATAAAGACAAATTCCACAAAGGAAAGTTAATCAATGGAATAACCGCTGTGGGGCCTTTTGACTTCTCGTCCTTTACTAAGCAGACATAAATATGAAAATAAGCTTACAAAGAAAGCTCATATAAATGAGAGAGGTATTATAAAGGAAAATATGTACCTGGAATCCAACACACCAGAAGAATTAGTAGACTTACCTTGGGTAGGTACAGGGGTACAATTTAAAAGGTTTACAAAAAAGTAAACAAATAAGTGAAAATGATGTGAGTGCCCTTGGATATGGGTTATATCTTTCTTTATATCGAATAGACTCAATACTTTAACGATAGTGTCGTCCCTAAGTAAATTAGAAAAATATTGTGATCTTCCTTAAAAAAATGTTGACATAAATAAGGTATTGCTTATGGAGCTACCAATATTAGTCATGAAAGTAACTTCCCTGCTCGTTATTGTTTATGGAGCTGCCAAAGTCAGTCATGAAAGTAACTTTCCTGCTCGTTATAAGAAAAGTTTGACATCTTAAAAAAGATTACAATCCACATCACAAAAGCTTGTTTCCTTACATGTACGGATTAATTAAAAACGTACCAAGAGAATTATCCTATGCGGCCTATTATCAGTACTATTTGCTCAATATTATATAAACTTTTGAAATGTATTACCAAGCTCTTGCTCCCGTTAGTATCGGAACTATAGTCCGGTGGCAGAATGGAATTTTTGGTGAAACCTCGTTTCAAGTGATATTGTTTTTTTGGTTTTTCTTGTTGTCTGTACCCTACTTATCATAAAAGAAATAGGAGCAAGAGGAGCACCCTTGGGGAAAAATTTTTATTGCCATGATTTAAAATGCCTGCCTTTGCATATCATGGAATAGTTTATAGCCATATCTTAATTTCTTTCTGGTGATAGAAGTTCACTCTCAACATGGTTTGAAAGTCACATAAATCCGTTGGTCCCATTGCTGAATAACCACTGGTTCCATGCAACGTAAAAACACCATACAAACAAACATATCTTTATTTCTACTGAACTTAGAATTTTGATTTCAATAACAAGCCCACAATAACAGTATTGAAGTCCCAAAGGTCAACATATTTCCACCACTGGGCAACATTTCATACTATCTGGTGGTGGAACAACTAAAAATAAATGTCAACAAAAACATATGGTTTCTCAGCTGGTCCACCGCCTAAGCATCATGTCTCATTATTATTCAATATTTATATACTGTAGAATACAGTATTGCTGGTGTTGCGATGTTGCCTGTATTATCTGCATTCTTTGTCAAAGTTGCCTGATTCAGTGTAGGAGTTCTTAAAAGGCAATGGTGTTATGTATCAACCTGGTGTGTAAAAAAGAATTTGGTAAGATTAATACATAGGGTCAACTTTCATGTGATATGGCCATAGTTCTGGGAGTATAATTGGTATAACTCTCAAAAGTTTGATTCTCGGCCATTCAATTGAGGAGTGAGAGATGTGTATTTTTGTTAATAGAAGTTCACTCTCGACGTGGTTCGGAAGTCACGTAAAGCCGTTGGTCCTGTTGCTTAATAACCACTGGTTCCATGCAACGTAAAAATACCGTACAAACAAACAAACAAACCATCTGCACTGAAGCAATGGGCATAAGGCCTTCATATATGTGCACAGCTTAAGAAAGATTATTTGATGTAGATATGCAGCAAACAGTTACCAACACACAAGAAGGAGGGTACATCAAGGGACCAGAATGATGCCACAGATAGATGGACAGAAGATTCAGAATAAGCTGGTCACATGCATTGATCCCTTGAACCAACCAGTCAGCCCCCAGGCACCCTGGTCAACATTGTCACTGGAAGGATATCACCTGCATCTGTTAATGCTGACAACTCTGTTCAACTGGGAGAAGAGTTGATGAGTTATGAAGAAGGGTGGCCTCAAAGTTTTCACAAGCTATTCACAAAGCCAGTGGTAACCATGTCTGTATCCAGGAAGAAAGTCAGTGTTGGAGATGTTAAAGTATATTACACATCACTGATCTACTCCAAGGTATATTATGTTTACAGAAAGTTTGAGACACTGAAATGAAGGATGTTTTGGGACATGAAGTTGCCAGTACTCCAGCATCAATGTTTAATGAATCTGGTGAGATGCATCTCACAAAATCTAAGTCTACATTAAAGATAAAACTTCACGTTAAGCTCAGATCGTAAATCCATTCCTCCAGATGCAATGGTCCTAGATGGTTGTGCTATTCTGTGGATAGTCCACTGGCCTTCCCATGGACTTGTTCAGGACTATATAAGAAAAATTGTAGACTACATATGTAATGACTAATTACATGATAGAAGTAATGTGGGAACATTCCTTAAAAAATAGAACACACAACGTAACCAGGTCAGGGGTTAAATAGGAAAGTCTGCCAAACCACAGCCCAGGATGCGTGTGACCCTTAGCTAGGCATAAATAGAGATGCACAACAACCTAATTCCATGGGAAACCTACTTCGGTTCTCATGAGATGACGTGTCTTAGCCCAGAGTCAAAGTATACCAGGTCTGCTCACGAGGCAGTACTAAAACCTATCCCCGCCCCTTGTGAAACGTCATCAGTTACAAAAGGACCATATCTTTATGAAACTACATTTACGATAACATTTTTGTATAACTATTTTTACGATGGCGTTTTTTATAAAAATTTTCATCTTATTACATGTTGCTGTATACTACGTTAAAGTATAAAGAATGCCCTTTCAAATGATATATGACACATTACAATTACGATTACTTTCAAACCCACAAGCACGCACAAAAAAAATTATCTACGCACACAAAAATGTGCAATTACGTCATCCGTCAAACTACATACATTCACGTTTCGTAGCGTATCTGACTATTGGATGATGATAGAAAGAAACTGAAAAATAGATTAGAAAGCTGATAAAATTTACAATATAATCCATAAATAGAATTGATAGTTGGTCACAGAAATTTTCGAGGAATTCTAGGACCATAAATGTTAAAATTTTATGTAAATATTTACCACCTTTTTCTTACATAAATTTTCATCTTATTACATTTTGCTATATACCACGTAAAAGTACAAAGAATGCCCTTAAAATTGGTATATAGCACATTACAATTACAATTACTTTCAAGCCCATAAGCGCGCACAGAAAAAATTATCTACGCACACAAAAATTAAAAAAATTAAGCGTTCATGGGAGATCTGAAATCTAGCCCCGCCCCTTGTGAAACGTCATCAGTTACATCCAGCCAGATTGATGAATACCTTTTTGCACTTTTTTTCCTTAAGAAGAGAGAGAGAGAGAGATGTCATGTTATGAAAAATGGACTTGAAGAGAATACAGCAAACCAGTATATAGGTAAGCAAATAAATAAGTAAAGAATAAACATATGAAGAAAGCTGGAGTAGCTGTGTGTTGATACAGATATTTTAAGTGAAATAAAACAAGGCTTGGTGACTTAATGAGAGAATGGGGATTAAAAAACATCAAGCATGTCACCTCTTTACAGATTTTATCAAGATTTTATGAAAAACACCATGCGATTGGGATTAAATGTATAAAAACTAAAGGTTCTTTAAGTAATTGAATGGAAAAGCACGGGAAGTGTTACTCTTGTGACATCACAGTATTAGCTCCACCCCCACTGCCGAGTTGAGCAGACCCTATATACTTTGACTCTGTCTTAGCCTAGATAAGTAGTGTTCGTTCATACACGCAGAGTCAAAGTCTTAGCCTAGATAAGTAGTGTTCGTTCATACACGCAGAGTCAAAGTATATAGGGTCTGTTCAACTCGGCAGTTGGGGCGGAGCTAATACTGTGATGTCACAAGAGTAACACTTCCCGTGCTTCTCCATTCAATTACTTAAAGAACCTTTAGATTTTATACATTTAATCCCTATCGCATGGTGTTTTTCATAAAATCTTGATAAAATCTGTAAAGAGGTCACATGTTTGATGCTTTTTAATACCCATTCTCTCATTTAGTCACCAAGGCTTGTTTTATTTCACATAAAATATACCAGTTTCAACACACATAGCTACGCCAGCTTTCTTCATATGTTTATTCTTTACTTATTTATTTACTTACCTATATACGGGTTTGCTGCATTCTTTTCAAGTCCATTTTTTATAACATGACTACTCTCTCTCTCTCTCTCTCTCTCTCTCTCTCTCTCTCTCTCTCTCTCTCTTTCAGGTAGCAATATTATCAAGATTATAAATAATTCCTAAGAAATGTATTTAGCAACTTTTTTTTATGCTAAAGGTTAGAATGATCGATTAATTTATATTTTCCAAATCTTATTATGATTACTAATCGTTATGCAATAAATACAAAGAAAATGTGGATTCAGGCAGTGTAAACAATGGCAGTTGCATTTGCACGACTTGACCGCAAAAAAGAAAACAATATCAAAAGTATAAGAATGACATCATATACGATATAAGGTATCAAAGGAATAAATGATGAAGACAATGAAACAGGGAACACATTTCCAGCAAATTTCTCATTGGCACTTCATTTCACATAAATATACATCCAAACACATAAGTTTACATATAACACAAACTGTATACATAAAGATATTAATTATGCATGCCTCACACGATTATAATATTTTCGGAAAAAAAGTACAAAAAGCTATTCGTCAGTCTGGCTGGATGTAACTGATGACGTTTCACAAGGGGCGGGTCTAGATTTCAGCTCTCCCACGAACGCTTAATTTTTTTTAGAATTTTTGCGTGCGTAGATAATTTTTTCTGTGCGCGATTATGGGTTTGAAAGTAATTGTAATTGTAATGTGTCATATACCAATTGAAAGGGCATTATTTGTAATTTACATGGTATATGGCAAAATGTAATAAGATGAAAAATTATGTAAGAAAAATGTGGTAAATATTTACATAAAATTTAAAAATTTTGGTCCGTCTTTGACCTAGAATTCCTCGAAAATTTCTGAGAACACCTATCAATTTTATTTATGCATTATATAGTAAATTTTATCAGCTTTCTAATCCATTTTTCAGTTTCTTTCTATCACCATCCATTAGTCAGATACGCTACGAAACGTGAATGTATGTAGTTTGACGGATGACGTAATTGCACATTTTTATTTGCGTAGATAATTTTTTCTATGCGCGCTTGTGGGTTTGAAAGTAATCGTAATTGTAATGTGCCATATATCATTTGAAAGAGCATTCTTTGTACTTTAACGTATTGCACGGCAACATGTAATAAGAGGAAAATTGATATGAAAAAACGCCATCGCAAAAATAGTTATATAAAAATGTTATCGTAAATGTGTAAGTGTTACATAATAAAAATATGGAATGTTAGTCCATATATATAAAAGTCTAAAACTAAAGAGGTCAACCAGATTGCTTGCAGGAATGTGATCAGACTAGAGACGCTAAAGATGACGTATACAATAAGTATGTAGGCTAAGATAACATGCCGTCACCTGTAGTCATTCATTGTTTATAAACATTAGTCCAAGCTCCCTGATTGAGACAACTACCCCGACCTATTATTCAAACGGCCTACGTGATCTGTAGCGTGTCTCATTTGATTGTGTGTTCGTATGAAACTATGTCATTGGGATTGTATGTTCATATGTTCGAACTACTGTCTGTTCCTTCATAACTTGTAACAGAGATGGTAGACAGGCAGAACAGAGTTAGCTATCGTCATTAGAAGACCTGTACCTCTTTACCTAAGCTTTATCATGTAGAGGAATAGGATTAGCCATCATCATTGGCAGAAGCGATCAAGCTATCGTCATAGAAGACTTGTACGATCATACCTGATCTTCATCATGTAAAACTTCAGAAGAATATTCTATTTTTATACCTTGTGTTTTCTACAAGAACCTCACCGACATGAGTTCAACACATCGTCGTAAAGATAATACCGACTTCGTAAGTGATCTACAAAACCCCAGACACTCCATTGAAGATGGAAGTGCAATACAACCGACTTAGCGTATAGATTATCGCTAGTCTAACATTACCTCATAGGGCGCCTTATCATACAACAAGGCACAAGCCCTAATAAATGTAGTTTCATAAAGATATGGTCCTTTTGTAACTGATGACGTTTCACAAGGGGCGGGGATAGGTTTTAGTACCGCCTCGTGAACAGACCCTATATACTTTGACTCTGCGTACACGGTATCTTTTGTTAGGTTTGCTCGCCTATGGATTTGTATACCAATCTGTAACAATCACTTCCTCTTTTCCTATCGTCTCGCATAGACATTCAAGCCTTCTCTGCAAAGTTATCTCAAGATGTAACTTTTGAGAAATAGAAGTCTATTTTCTATTTTGCTACTCTGTGTTTCCAGGGCTTACCCTCCAATCAACTTGAGAAACATGAATATAGAATTCAGAAAATATCTTCCTTGTTCAATCGAGAGAGAAACAGAGAGAGAGAGAAAGGACTCTGTGAACGTCCTCCTAACCCAATGCTATCCGCTTAGCGGATCAAAAGTACCCATGTAGTCTGGTGTAATCCAGCTACTATTACACATATTTTCTTACCTTAATATCTGATACATATTTCATCTTTGTCAAATACTATGCTAACAACATCAAGGAAAGTACTCGGACATCACGAGCTAGAAACAATGGCTGCCGACACCATCAACTGACCATGGTAACACCACTCCCATCTCAAAAGGTTTGTCTTACTGTTAGAGAGAACAAGTTTCAGTTAATCAATCTTATCTGTGAATATCTGAAAGAGATGAATGACCTGTAGTGTCAAAGCAAAAGACTGCTAGTAGTTACTGGACCTGAACCAACTTGTTACGGCCTCAGGTTCGATATGAAATAAATAAAAAAAAAATTTTCTACACCAAGAGTTGAAACTGGGGATACGAATATAGAAAGAAACATTAACACAACAAAGGTTTATTTACAAGCTTACTAACATAGGTAAATGCAGAATGGTATCTCCTATTTACATAAAAAGATAGAATCTTACACTGCATGAACTGGGGGAACAGTTAGTCAATTCAAATACTTGCTAGTCAATTTGGCAATTCGTAGCGAAGGCTTCTCAACAGGAAAACGGTGATTGCAGACGTCCTCTTGACTCCGTATCAGAAAATAATCTACTTGTAAGGCAGGAACTCCCCAAAACCTCTAGCAGGACCTTTTCTTCTCTGAAGTCTGCTCGACGTCGAGATAACACGGCCGTCCACTCTTGAAGACGACTAGATCAGTACCCAACCAACTCTCGAGCAACTTTTCTTCTGATCCTTCGTCGGTCCCTTTCTCTCTTATCTCTCACGGATAATCTCTGCTGCTGCTGATCTCTCACTGATAATCTGATATCTCTCTGTGACTAACTGGAGTCTCTCTTTTACGATCTCTGCTTCCTTCTGCTACGACCGTCGTATTTATACGGCACTCTGGGGGCGGAGCCTACGGCGAACTTCACAGACTCCAGGGATTTCTAGAACTTCTTAGATGAATCTAGACGAGGTATTGCATCAGAAATCGCGCCGTTTCTCACGTCCCAACGAGTTCCACAACACTCCTGCCGATTCTAGAACCATCATGATAACAGGCACCTCCAACGCAATGCGCTAACGCCTCCTTGCTGCCGAACTTCTCGAAAATGCGTTCTCCTTTCCTTTATCTTTCTTTGCTAGGAAGCAATTACCATCACACAACTCCAACAGAGATCTATAATGGTAGTATGAGAAAGAGACCCGATTTTTGTACAACACATGTAGCAGCAGATGTGGTCATCATCCAGCAGGTCATTCGTCTGGCTAGATCTGGTAAACACAGTATACATATATGTGGCATTGCTGATGACACTGATGTGTTTGTTTTGCTACTTCACTACTACAAAACACAGAAGCTCACTTGCAATCTGGTTATGACTGGTGCACCCCCTCATTTTGGGACCACCTTGACGTGGTGAGGGGGCTCTCGAACCTCAGGAATAAATTCCCAGGTTCGAACCCAAGAGTCCCATATGACATTATATATTTTTGGGTTAATATCTGTGGATTTTTCCACTTTTGTCAAAATTTTCAATATTTAATAAATAAGAAAACATCATAACTTTGATTGAAGTTAAATCCGAAGCTAAATAGAGGGAAATGTGGTAGATCCATCGGACCTGGTTTTCCAGGCAGAACTATTCTGTGGGCCTGGACCACAGATTCCCGGGGGGGGGGGGGGGGGGGGGGAGGGGGTGGGGGGGGGGGGGGGGGGGGGGCTGGTTCTAGATAGAACTCTCGGCATTCTGTCCATGACGTGGTTAGGATGGGGATAATTGTATTTCCGTAATACTGTTCTACCAAGCGGGTATTGCTTACTCTTGGACCATACTAATGTTATCCATTACGGCAATCACTGGAACTGTGTAGCGTTCATCGAAGAAGAGTTCATCCCCATCGTTATCCTCTAGCTGTGGCACTGTAACTGTCTCCAGCGTAGGCAGAACTTTAACTGACTCGTGTTCCCCATGTAAGTGTTTCATGAACACCTTTGTTGATGAGTTGTAGATCCCAGCTGAGCGCATGAACCATCTCGAAACCACTCTGCATGAGCCATTATTAAGGGTGTATGTGACCCCTGTAGGTGTATCCTAACACCCTCGTTGCTGAACTGTAGATTTGACGTCTTCCGAAGAAGAAATCGTAACCGCCACCTCGTTGCCGACTTGAAATATTCCGTGACTCCCATGCAAGTGCGTCTTGCACCCGCCTCGTAGAAATATTGTAAACTCCTGATTTGTCCTAAAATTTATCCTGAGATGACCTCTCTATGATGTCTCGCCCTTGCAATGGCGACCCGTGACATCGTCGCCCATGTGAAGATCCAACCTCTGGCGCAGTAGATCCTAAGTTGCTTTCGTTGTCACCACTAATGTGAGCTTGGGAATTCTCTAAAGTCATCGTGTGTCCGTGTTTCGTCATTAATAGGTTCTAACTGACCCCTTGACAAGTCTACATGATCTTAAATAAAGTCTTGCTTTAACACACGAATCTGTCACGAACTAACATACCCAATCTCATAGTTAATTATTAAAGACTGAAATTCCTCACTAAAATAAATATGGTCTTTATCTACTGACCCCTATTAAGCTTATTGAAAAATTTTTATCACTAACTGACCACTCATTATTAATCCCGTATCCGACAAGTATACCATCAAAAACCCCATAATATTTATACAGCAAAACCCCTGTAGTGTTTATGCAGCTAACCTCCATCAAATATAATGTTGAATATCCCTTCTATCTTACGTATCCCAAGATAAATTTTACCTCCTCTCTATAATAGAAATCCTATGTAAAGGTACCATAAAAAACCGCTTAATTCCAATTACAAGTTTCCCTTGTAAAAAAAAAATAATTCAACTTTCCCCATTACAAAATGTATAAGGAAAAAAAATTCAACTCTTTCCCATTACGAAATGTAGTATGTATCGTCAGGCAAATTGCTGCCACAACATATCAGTATCAAACTCCGAATGACCCCTTAAAATTCCTCACCATGAAATGTCATCATCAACATTCCTGAAAGCGGTGCAAACCTCTGAGTAATCAACCCCAAAAGAAAATATCAACAATCGGTCTCATCCAAGACACCACAGCATTGTCAACACCAAACCACCTGTTTATTCAACATGTGCTCAAATCACACCATTGACTTGTCAAGTCAGACTCGTAAACCCAGAAATCATCGTTCAGCCAAATGGCCCAAAAATTATCCATTTAATTCCCCCTGGGAATCCTCAATAAATCCTCAATAAATCTAAACTGATACTATAGAACCACATTAAACCTCAAAATTATCCTCAGGATATCCTCATTGTCACCGCAAGGGTACTCAAAAATTTTCCTCGAAAATCCTCCATTAAAAAAACCACCAATATAAGGTAACCATCCATATAGAATATCCACCACAGGCTAAATCCTAAGTCATTTGACCACCCACATACCTCAAAGTAAACCATTTGCGATACCGCCACATATATGTAACACCCAAGTAAACACCTCGTCGGGATACAAACCATAGAAAACCACGATCCAAAAATTGTCCATAACAATTATATGCAGCCAAATACATCCACTGATGGAATATAACCTCATAAAATAAAAAAAAACCTTACCAGGGCCTGTAAAACCACAATGCACTAGTGCCACCCCCCCAAGAGCCATAATACCACAAAGAACCATAATCACCAACCCCTTGGCTCATAAAACCACAGATCACCACCAAAAATCATAGCCACAAAAAATTCACCACCAAAATAACCACAGAAAAATCATCCCCAATAAATCAACACCACCAGGAATCACCAAATCACAAAAATCACCACCAGATAAATAAATAAATAAATAAATAAATAAATAAATATATAAATAAATAGAAAAACAAAAAATAAAAAAAATTAAATAATTAAAAATAAATAAATAGGAATAAACAAATATAAAAAAATTAAAATGAATGATAAATGAGAAAATAATTAAAAGTAAAAAAATAAATAATTAAAAATAGATAAATAAAATAATTAATTAAAACAAAGAAATAAATAAAAATAAATGATAAAATAAAGATAAATAAATAAATAAATAAAAACTAAACAAATAAATAAAATAAATAAATAAATAAAAAATAAAAATATATATAAATAAATAAAAAAATAAATAATAAAAATAAAAAAATAAAAGTACATAAATGAATAAAAAATAAATAAATAAATAGTAAGTTAAAGATAAATAAATAAATAAGAAATAAATAAAATATAAATAAATGGAATAAATAAATAAATAAATAAATATGAATAGATAAATAATATAATGACAAAATAAAATAAATAAATGATAGAAATCAAATAGAACAATAAATAAACAAATGAATAGAAATAAATAAATAAAAAAATATATAAAAATGAAAAAAATAAATAAAACAAAAAATATAAAGTAATAAATAAATAAATAAATTAATATAAATAAATAAGCATATATACAAAATAAAAATTAAAATATATAAATAAAAAAATAAAGAAATAGAAAAGAACAAATAAATAAAAATAAATAATAGAGATAAATAAATAAATAAAAAATAAATTAATAAAGAACAGTAAAATAATAAATAAATGAAAAAAATAAATATAAAAATGAATAAATAAATAAATAAAATAAATAAATAAATAAATAAAATAAATAATAGTAAATAAATAAAAAAAAATGAAATAAATAAATAAAAATAAACTACTATAAATAAAAATAAATGAAAATAAATAAGTAAATAAATAACAAAAAATAAAAAATAAATACACAAAAAAAAATAAATAAATAAATAAAAATAAATACACAAAAATAAATAAATAAATAAATAAGTAAAATAAAAAACCCATAAAATATCTAAATAAAAAAAATAAATCAATCAATCAAAAATGAATACAAAAAAATAAATAAATAAAAAATAAGAATGAATAAGTAAATACATAAATAAATAAAAAATAAATGAAAATATATAAATAAAAAAAAGAAAATAAATAAATAAATTAAAAAAATAATAAATAAATAAATAAAAAATAAATATGTAAATAAACAAATGAAATATGAATAATATTAAAGAAAAATAAATGAAAAATAAAAGTATATAAATAAATAAAAAAATAAAATATAAATAACTATAAATAAAAATAAATAAAGATAAATAAAGAAAATAAAAATAAATAAAAAATAAATAAAAATATATAAATAAAGAAATAAATATATAATAAAAAATAAATAAAGAGAATAAATAAATAAATAGAAATAAATAAATAAATAAAAAATATTATATATAAATAAGAAAATAAATAGTAATGAATAAATAAGAAATAATAATGAATAAATAAATAAATATAAATGAATAAATAACACATAAAAAATCTAAATAAATATAAAGAAATAGAAATAAATAAATAAATAAAAATAAATGATTAGAGATAAATTGATAAATAGAAAATAAATATATAAATAACCATAAAATAAAAAAATAATAAAAAAAAATAAATAAGTAAATAAAATAAAAATGAATAAATGATAAATAGAAAGAAAAAAATAAAATATAAATAAAATTAACCATAAATAAATAAATAAAATAAATAAGTAAATAAATAAAAGAAATAAAATGAATAAAAATAAATTAAAAATAAATAAAATTATAAATAAACAAATAAAGAAATAAATAAATAAATAAAATAAAAGTATAGAAATAAATAAAAATAAAATAATTAAAAGTAAAACATATAAACAAAACTAAATGAGTAAATAAAAATAGAATATAAATAAAAAAAATTAATAGAAATAGATGAAATAAATAAATAAATAAATAAAAATGAATAAATAAATAGAAATAAATAAAACAAATAATAAAAAAAAAACAAAAAACAAAAAATATATCAAATTAAATTAAATTAAAAAATAAAAATAATAATAAATAAAAATAAATAAATAAATAAAAGTAAATAAATAAACAAAAATAAAATAGAATAAATTATAATAAAATAAAGAAATAAATGATAAGAAATAAATAAATAAGTAATAAATGAATAAAAAAATAAATAAATGATAAATTAAAATAAATAAACTAAAAAGGAAATAAATAAATAAATGACAAAAAATAAATAAACTAAATAAATAAAACCTAATAATAAATAAATAATAAATGAAATAAAATAACTAAAAATAAATTAATAAAAATAAATGAACAAATAAATAAATGAAAATGAATAAATACCTCAAAAATGAAAATAAAATAGAAAAATAAAAAATAAAAAATCAAAATAATAAATAAAAAATACGAGAAAAACAAATAAATAAATAAATAAAAAATAGAAATAAATAAAAAATAAAAGAAAAAACTAAAAAATAAAAAATTAAATTAAAAATAACTACATAAATAAATAAAATAAATAAATAAATAATAAATAAAAATAAATAAAGGAAAATAAATAAATAAAAAGGAATAAAATAAAAGTAAATAAACAAAAATAAAAATAAATAAATAATAAATAAAATTAGATAAATAAATAAATAATTCAAAAAAATAAAAAAAATAAATAAACTAAATAAATGAAAATAAGTAAATAAAACAAATAAATAAAAAAGTAAAATAAAAAATAAATAAAATTAATTAATAACTAAATGAATAAAAATATATATAAAATAAAAAATAATAAAAATAAAAAAATATATAAAAATAATTGAAAAATAAATAAAAATAAAATAATATATAAAATAAAATAAAAAACAAAAAATTAAATAAAAATAAGTAAATAAATACATAAATGAAGAAAATAAATAAATAAATAATTAAAATAAATAAAGTAATTAAAAATAAAAATTAAAAATAAATAAATTTTTTTAAAATTTAATTCATTTTAAATTTAAATTTAAAAAAATTTTTAAATTTAATTTTAAATTAATTAAATTTAAATAAAATTAAATAAAAAGAATTAAAAAATGAAATAAATATTTAAAATAAAAAGATAAATAATATTTATTCAATTTTTTATTTATTTATTTTTTATTTATTTAAAAACTAATTTTATTATTTATTTATCTTTAAAAAATTTTTATTTTTTAAATTTAAATATGTGTATCGTTTATTTATATATCTAATTTATCTATTTATTTATTTTTTTTATTTAGATTTCATTTTATTTAGTTATTTATTTCGATTCTTGTTTTTTATTTTTATTTTGTAATTTGCCCTTATTTATTTAATATTTTTGTTTTATTTTTATTTTTTTTTATCATTTATTTTTTATTGCTTATTTTTCATTTATTTTTTAATTCATTTTATTTATTTACTTAATTTTTTATTTTTTTTAAATTATTTTATTTTATCTATTTATTTTTTTCATTTTTTAATTTGTTTAATTATTTATTTTTATTTTTATTCATTTTTATTATGTTTTATTTACTATTTTATTTTTTCATTTATTTTTTTTTTATTTATTTATTTTTTCTTTTTATTATATTTTATTTATTTTATTTTTAAAATTTTTTTATTGATTTTATTTAATTTATTTTAAATTGCTTTATTTTATTTACTTATTTTATTTAATTTATTTATTTAATATTTTAATTTATTTATTTATTATTTATTTTTACTTATTGATACGATTTATCATTTTTTTAATTTATTTTTATTTATTTTTTTCATATCTTTATTATTTATCTATGTTATTTATAATTTTTATTTTTTATTTATTTATAGATCTAATTATCTTTATCATTTATTATTTTTATTTATTTATTAAATTTATTTATTTATTTTTATTTCTGTTGTAATTTTATTTATTGGTTATATTGGTTTATTTTGTATTTTTATTTATTTTTATATCTTTATTTTTATATATTCATTTATTTTTATTCATATTTTATTTTTATTGATTTAATTATTTATGCTTATCTATTTATTTATTTTTATTTTTTGTAATGCCTTATGTATTTTAATTATTTTTCATTTATTTTTATTATCTATTTATTTTTATTGTTATTTTTCATTTATTTTAAATTCATTTATTTATTTACTGAATTTTTTATAATTTTTAAATTATTTATTTATCTATTTATTTTTTCATTTTTATTATGTTTAATTATTATTTTTTATTTTTATCATGTTATTTATGGTTTTATTTATCTATTTAATTTTTTCATTTATTTTTATTTATGTATTTATTGTTATTTATATATTTATTTATTTTTTATTTTTAATTTTTTTTATTGATTTATTTAATTTATTTATTGCTTTATTTACTTACTATTATTTATTTATTTATTTAATATATTATTTTATTACTTATTTTATTTATTTTAACTTATTGATGTCGAATTTATTCATTTTTTAAATTTATTTTTATTTATTTTTTCATTTTTATTTATTTACTTCTATTGATTTATTTATTTTTATATATGTATTTAATTTTATTATTTTTTATTTTTTACCTTATTATTATTTATCTATCTTTTTATTATTTTTATTCATTTATTATTTTTAAATATATTTTACTTCAATTGTTATATATTTAATTTTTACTTATTCATTTTTATTTATTTATTTATTCATTTATTTATTTTTATTTATCTATTTACTTTGGTTTTTTAATTTTTTATATTTTTTATTTATTTATTTATTTTTATTTATTAAGTTTATTTATTTATTTTTATTTATTTATTTATTTATTTATTTCTATTTATTTAAATATTTTAATTATTTATTTTAATCATTTATTGTTATTGATTTTTTTAATTTAATTTATTTCTTTTTATTTATTTATTGATTTATTATTTCCCCCAATTTATTTATTTTTAAATTTTATTTATTTATTATTTTTACTTATTTAATCATTTTTATTTATTTATATATTTTTATTAATTTATTTTACTTATTTCTTTCCATTTATTTATTTATCTTTATTTTATCTTTATTTTATCTATTTATTTGTATTTATTTGTTAAATATTTTTTATTTTTTTTTCATTTTTAATTTATTTATTTATTAATTATTTTTTTATTCATTCATTTTTGTTTATTAAGTTTTATTTATTCCTATTCTTTATTCCATTTATTTATTTATTTATTTATTTATATTTTATTTATTTACTTATTTATTATTTATTTATTTATTTATGTATTTATTGATTCTTATTTATATTTATTTATTTATTTTTTTTATTATATTTATTATTTATCTATTTATTTATTTATTTTTTAATTATTTTAATTTTACATATTTACATATTTGTTTGTTTATTTATATTTATTTATTTTTATTGTTTTTTTTATTGTTTATTTTCATTTTTTTCTTTTTTCTTTTTATTTTTTATTTTTTGATTCATTTATTTTGATTTCTAATATTTAATTTTATTTTATTTATCATTTTATTTTTTTATTTGTATTTATTATTCTTTATTCATTTTTATGTATTTATTTATTATTATTTATTTATTTATTTTTATTTATTTATTTTTACTTATTTATATCGATTTTTTTATTTTTATTAATTAATTATTTATTTTTTTATATTTCTATTTATTGTTCTATTTATCTCTATATTTATTTGTTTTTTTCATTTATTTTTGTTTATACATTTATTTTTTATTTTTTTATTATTTATATTTTTATTTATTTATTTTCTTTTATTTTTATTTATTTATTTATTTTTATTTATTATTTATTTATTTATTTATTTATTTTTCATTATTTTTATTTACGTTTAATTAATTTAATTTATTCATTCATCATTTTATCTATTTATTTATTAATTTCGTCTATTTATTTTTTAATATATATTTTTTATTTTTTTTTTTTATTTATTTATTTTTTTTATTATTTGTATTCATTTATTTATTTTTAAATATTTTTTTACTTTTCATTATTTATATATTTATTCATACTTATTCATTTTATTTGGATTTATTCATATATTTTATTTTTAAATAACATTCTTATTAATTTTTCTTTATTTTATTTATTTATTTATTTTTACTTATTTATTTATTTTTTTCATTGGATTTTTTATATTTATCTACTTATTTATTTATTTTATTCACTTATTTTTATTTATATATTTTTATTTATTTATTTATTTTTATTTATTTATTCATTTATTAGTTAATTCATTTTTAATTTATTTTATTTATTTATTTATTTTTATTTATTTATTTTTATTTATTTGTTTATTTCTATTTATTTATTTATTTAAGTTTATTTATTTTTTACTTATTTGTTTCGAATATATATTTTACTTATTTATTTTCATTATTTTTTTTCATTTTCATTTATTTACTTCTATTGATTGATTTATTTTTAGATATTTATTTATTTTTAAATATTTTTACTTTTTTATTTATTTATAAATTTATTTATACTTATTCATTTTATTTATTTATTTTTATTTATTTTTTGGTATTTGGTTTATTTATTTCATTTCATTTATTTATTTTTAATTATTTATTATTTTATTCATTTATTTTTACTGATTTATTTTGTTTTTATTAGTTTATTTATTCATATATTTATTTCAATTTATTTTTTTGAATTTATTCATATTTTATTTTTATTATTTATTTATTTTTTATTTAATTATTTATTTTAATTTATTTATTTATTTTACTCATGTATTGTTATAAATTTATTTGTATTTTATTTATTTATTTATTTATTTAATTAATTTATTTTTCCTTTATTTGTTTTTTTATTTTATTTATTTATTATTTTAATTTATTCATTTATTTTTTATTTATTTATTTATTTTAATCATTTATTTTTATTTGTTCAATTTTTTTTATTTTTTTAATTATTATTGGATTTATTTTATTTTTATATTTATTCACTTATTTTTTTATTTATTTCTATTTATTTATTTATTTATTTCTATTTATTTACTTATTTGATTTGCTTTATTTATATATTTATTTATTATTTTTTATTTATGTATTTATTTACTTACTTATTTTTTTTATTTGTTTAATTTATTTATTTGTTTATTTATTTTTTGTCTTTATTTATTTATTCTTATTGTTTTATTTTCATAATTATTTTTGATTTTTTTTTTTATTTTCTTTTTTCATTTTTTTGTTATTTATTTTTTTATTAATTTATTTGATTTTCTATATCTTTATTTTTATTCATTTATTCTTATTATTTATTTATTTCTATTTATTTTTTTTATTCATTTTTATGAATTATATTTTTTTATTTGTTTATTTATTTTTTATTTCAGTTTATTTATTTACTTACTTATTTTTTATTTTTCAGTTATTTATTTAGCTATTATTTATTAATTTTTATTTATTTATTTACTAATTTTCATTTTGTATTTGTTTTTATTTATTGTTTATTTCTATTTATTTATTTGTTTTTTATTTATTTTTTATTTATTTATTGATTTTTATTTATTATTTTTTCATTTTTGTTTTTATTTTTTATTTACTATTTATTTTATTTATTTATTCATTTTAATTAATTTATTTTATTTTTTATTTTTTTATTGATTTTAATTTATTTATTCATTAACTTATTCTTTATTTATTTTTTATTTATTTATTTTTATTTAATTATTTCGATTTTTTTATTTATTTTTTTTTTCATTTGTTTTTCATTTTCATTTATTTACTCCTATTGATTTATTTATTTTTCTTTTTTTTAATTTTTTATCGTTTATTTGTTTATTTAAATTTATTTATTTATTATTTTCAATTATTATTTATTTTAATCATTTATTTATTTATTCATTTATTTTTCTTATTTTTATAATTTATTTATTTATTTTTTATTCATTTATTTACTTAAATTTATTTTGTTAATCTTATTTATTTATCTATTTTTATTTATTTATATATTTGATTTATTTATTTTTTATTTGTTTATTTTTCATTTTTTATTTGTTTTTATTGATTATTTATTTTTATTTTTTTATTTTTTTATTTATTTTATTCATTTATTTGTTTTAATTAAATATTTTATTTATATAATTTTTATTTTTTATTTATTTATTTTTAACAATTTTTTTTATTTAATTATTCATTTTTATTTCTTTATTTTAATTTATTCATTTTTTTATTTAATTTTATTTATTTATTATTTATTTATTTATTTATATATTTATTTTTACTTATTTATTAAATTTTATTTATTTACTTATTTTTATTTGTTTATTTTTATTAATTTTTTATTGTTTTATTTTTTATTTTTTATTTTAATTTTTTTTATATTGATTCATTTATTTTGATTTCTCTATTGAATTTTATTTATTTATTTTTCATTTTTTCTTATTTATTTATTTACTTTTATTTTTTTATTTATTTATATGGATTTATTTTATTTATTTATAGTTGTATTTATATTTATTTATTTTTATTTTTGTTTAATTTTTAATTTTTATCTATTTTATTTTATTCATTTATTTTTATTCATTTATTTATTTTTATCATTTTTAATCATTTTTTATGTATTATATATTTTATTTATTTATTTTTTTAGTTATTCAAATTTATTTTTTTAGTTACTTATTTTCTTCTTTTTTCAATTATTTATTTATTTATTTATTTATTTATTTATTTATTTTATTCATTTTTTACTTATTGTTTTTTTACCTATCTATTTATTGTTTTTTTTCATTTATTTTTATTTATTTTTTTTATTTTTATTTATTATTTATTAATTTTAATTTTTTTATTAATTTTCTTTTTTTTTTTATTTTTTTATTTTTTATTTTTATTTATTTTATTATTTACTCTTTACTTTTATTTTTTAAAGTTTTTATTGATTTTAATATCTTTATATATTTACATATTTTTTATCTATTTATTTTATTTATTTATCTTTATTTTATTTATTTATATATTTATTTAATTTAATTTATTTTATTTTAATTTATTTTATTTTTTATTAATTTTTTATTCATTTATTTTTATTTTTCAATATTTTTCACATTTTATATATTTACTTAATTTAATTAATTTATTTATTATTTATTTAATTTATTCATTTATTTAATTTTATTTTTTTCGGGGTTCTTTTTTATTGATTTTGTTTTATTTTTTATTTTTTTTATTTTAATTTTTTTATTTATTCATTTAGTTTATTTTTAATTTTAATTTATTTTTTTAATTTTGAATTTTAATTTTTAATTTATTTTCATTTGTTTATTAATTTTTCATTTATTTAATTCATTTTTAATGTTTATTTATTTTAATTATTAATAAAAATAAAAAAAAATTTTTTTTATTTATTATTTTGATTTATTTATTTAATATTTATTTTTTCATTTTCTTCTATTTATTCATTTATTTATATATATTATTATTTATTTATATTTATTTTTATTTATTTTTAAAAAATTATTTTTATTCGTTTATTTATTTTTAGATATTTTTACAATAATTATTACAAATTTATTTATACTTATTAATTTTTATGATTTATTTATTTATTTATTTATTTTTTATTTGTTTATTTATTTATTTTTGTTTATCAATTTTTCTTATTTTAATTTTTGTAAAATTTTTATTTATTTATTTATTTATTTTTATTTATCTATTTATTTATTTTATTCATTTATTTATATTTTATTTATTTATTTATTTATTTTTATTTATTTAACAAAAATAAATCTAATAAATAATTTTGGGAGTTTCGCCTTCCATTTTTCCAAAAATTATTCAAACTATCGCCTAAAAAGAATGTAACTAAAAATTTCAAACAAATATTCCAATTTTTTTACAATATTTATGACAGTTTTTTTTTTACTGCTTTTATTAGCTGGGTTTTGTTGAAAATGTTTTTAGAAAAATCGCCCGAAAAAGACAAAAATCAAAAAGGAAAAAGCTAAAAAAAATATTTCAGTTAAGATGCAATATTCTTGTTAGATTTGCTCTTGTTTTGAGGCCTATTTTCTGTTTCAAATATCACTTTAATAATTGCTTAAGTATTGGATAATGAATATAATAACAAGGAAAAAAACAGCTAAATAATAAATAATTTTCAATATGATATTTTTAGGACTTTTTCCTTCTTATTTCATGACTGACTTATATTTAAAAATTCATTTGGAAAATCGCCTAAAACTAGGACAATATATCAATTATTGCACAAAAGTTTTGAGAGTCTTAGTCAATGGTTGTTGGCTGTTTTCTTGTTCAAAAACTCATCATAAAAATCGCCTAAAAATAAAATGAAATAGAGAAATAATAAAAGATTTTTTAAAATCATTTAAATATATTTCAAATTAAGTACATACTTTTTTGAAATTTTCTTATCTTTTTGATGACTGATTTTTGTTTTGAAAATCACTCAAAAATCGATTAAAATTGAATTTCAAAAACCAGTATGTAAGTGTTATATATAAATTAAATACTTTACGAAATTTTGCACTCGTTTGATGGCAGATTTTTATTTCAAAAATAATTTTTAAAAGTATTTCCATTTTTGTACAATACATTTGGAGTTTGTTTCTATTTTTGATGGATGATTTTTGTTTCAAAAATCATTCAGAAAACTGGTTAAAATAAGACAATGTATTTAGAATTAAAATCAGTTAAAAAATTAATTTGAATACACTAACTTCGATAGCTTTTCCCTCTTTTTGATGACTGATTTTTATTTCAAAAATTATTTTAAAAATCGCCTAGAAATAGAACGTAAAATGTTTAAAAAATACATCTATAAACTTGTGCAAAATATTACTGAGTATTTTTTCTTTTTTATTTTGGATAAAAATCAGCTAAAAAGGGGTGGGGTGGGGGGGGGGGGGCGGGGGTGGAAACGGAATAAATACAGCATTTCAAGAATTTTCGCCCTTATTTCGATAACTGATTTTTATTTGAAAAATAATTTAATAAAAATATGGAAATGAATATAACATAAAAATTTAGACAAAAGCTAAAATCTTTTATCAAAAAGATGCCAAAAAACAAAAATATTGTATATAAATTCAAATAAGGTTTTTAGTTTAATTTTTTGTCCTTTTTTTATTAGATTTTCATAATTAGTTATCAAAATAGGGTGAAAAACTCCCAAAAAGTTTAGTTCATAATTATTTTTTTAAAACCGTTCTTTTATGTATATTTATTGTCCTGATTTAGGTAATTTTCGAAATGGTTATGGAAACAAAAGTCAGTATCAAATCGAATGCAAAATTTTTATAATGATTCTTGACACGAAAATCTGCCATCAAAAGATGAAAAGAAATTCTTAAAAATTGTGTACCAAAATTTAAGCTTTTTTCTTTAAATGTAAGTAGTTTTTTTAAAAGATTTTTCAAACAAAAATCACACATCTAAAGGAGGACTAAAGCGCGTTAAATATTTCATTTAAATTTATGTATCTTTTAAGCTTTTTTCAGTTTAATTTTTGAAACAAAAAGACAAAAACCTAAAAATATTGTGCAAAAACTGAATTTATTCAGAAAATTGGCTAAAAATAGGACATTGAACTTGGAATTAAAAGCAGTTCATAAAAGATTTAATTTGAATCCAATATTTTTAATAGTTTTGCCTGATTTTTAATGACTGATTTTTATTTCAAAAATTATTTCAAAATTAACCTAAAATTCGGGCAATAAATGTAACATAAAATCATTTTGGAAACATATAATCTTTTTGCACAATATTTTTGAGAGTTTTTACCTCCTTTATTTTGTCCGTTTTTTGTATCAAAAATCAATTTAGAAATAGCCTGAAAAAGTTATTTTTGTTTCAAAATCATTTAAAAAATAAAATAAAAAAAATGACAACGAATATAACATAAAATTTTTTAAGTCACATTTCAATTCATTTACGAAACTTTTAAGATTTTTTTTAACATTGATTTGTTAAAATCGGCTAAAAATGGTTTTAAATATATAATTTTTTGCACAATATTTCTCTTCATCTTAGCGGTTTTCTGTTTCAGTCATTATAAAAATCCTCTTAAAAAAAGTAAAAATCTAAAACAGAAAAAGTCTTAAAAAAATTTCAGTTTAAATGGGTTTCTTGCCCTTCTTTTTTATAGATAATTTTTCTTTAAAAATTATTTAAAAAATTGCTTTAAAAAGGATCATGAATGTAACATAAAACGTTCAAATAATTTACAATTTTGGTACAAAATTTTCGAAACTTTTTCAGTTTTTTTTATGTTTTTATTAAAATGATCATTTAAAAAAACCGCTACAGTCATCAAAAGAGTGTAAAATTTCGTAAAGTATTTATTTCATATATAATACTTATATACTGTTGTTTGAAATTCAATTTTAACCGATTTTTGAGTGATTTTTTAAACAAATATCAGTCATAAAAAATATAAGAAAAAAAAAAAATTATGTACTAAAATTGAAATATATTTAAATGATTAAAGAAAATCTTTTATTCTTTCTCTATTTCATTTTATTTTTAAGGCAATTTTTATGATGAGTTTTTGAACAAGAAAGCCAACAGCCATTGAATAAGACTCAAAAGTTCAGTGCGATTTTCCAAATGATTTTTGAAATATAAGTTAGTCATGAAAAAGAAGGAAAAAGTCCTAAAAATATCATATAATTAGTTTTCAAAAAGGGGGAAAAACTCCCAAAAAGTTTAGTTTATAATTAATTTTTTTTAAACCGTTCTTTTATGTTATATTTATTGTCCTGATTTAGGTAATTTTCGAATTGATTATGGAAACAAAAGTCAGTATTAAATCAAATAAAAATTATCATAACTGTTGTATTTTTTTCTCCTTTATAGGTGATTTTTATCATGATTCTTGACACAAAAATCTGGCATCAAAAGATGAAAAGAAATTTTTGAAAATTGTATACGAAAATTGAAACTTTTTTTTAAATGTATGTGGTTTTTTAAAAGATTTTTGAAACAAAAATCACACATCAAAAGGAGGACTAAAACACGTTTTGAATATTTCATTTAAATTGATGTATCTTGCAAGCTTTTTTCAGTTTAATTTTTGGAACAAAAAGACGAAAACCTGAAAATATTGTGCAAAAACTGGAATATTTGATAACACTTTTCATGCTATATTTATTGTCCCATTTTTAGGCAATTTTTATAATTATATTTGAAAAAAAAGCAGTCATAAAAATGAGTGTACAATCCAAAAATTCTTTTTGATGGATATTTTTTGCTTCAAAAATCATTTAGAAAATTGGCTAAAATTAGGACAAAGAACTTAAAATTAGGAGCATTTTGTAAAAGGTTTAATTTGGATCTAATATTTCTAATATTTTGCCTGATTTTTTATGAATTATTTTTATTTTAAAATGTATTTAAAAAAACACCTGAAATTTGGGCAATAAATGTAAAAAAATAATTTAAGAAATATATACATTTTTGCATAATGTTTTTGAGAGTTTTTACCTCCTTTATTTTAGCGGATTTTTGTATCAAAAATAAATATAAGAATAGCCTGAAAAAGGGGGGTGGGCGAAAAAAACTATTTTTTTTATCTTTCAATTTAAATACAATATTTTTCACTATGTCACCAAATAAAAGGGCAAAACTCCCAAAAATGGCATAAAAAATGACAAAAAATGAAACTAAAAAGATATCGCCTTTAAAATTACATATTTTTATAGCTTTTCTCTATTTCATTTTTTGAACTATTTTTTAGAGAATTTTTATAATGATTAATTGAAACAGAAAACAGCCACCAAAGTAAGTGGTGGTAGAATTTAAATATTTTTCATTACTTTTCATGTTACATTAATCAATCTTCTAAAAATTTAGGCGATTTCCTAATTGATTTTTGAATTAAAAATTAGTCACCAAAGAGAGGGTAAAACTCCCAAAAATATTGTATTCAAATAAATTCAAAAGATTTTAAAACAAAAATCTGTCATCAAAAAGATGAAACAAAATACCTTAAGATTTTGTACTAAAACTCAAATATTGTTTAAACCTTTTGATGTTACAAATAATATTTTCATATATTTATGCGATTTTTAAAAGACTTTTGAGACAAAAAAATCACTCATCAGATGGAGGTCATAATTTAAAAAAAATATTGTATTTAATTCGGAATATTTTTATATGTTTTTGTCTTTTACTTACTTTTTTAGTTGTTTTTTTAATTAATTTTTAAGAACAAACAGCCTAATCAAAGGGGCAAAACTTAAAAATTGATATATGTTTTAAATTTTTATATGACTTTCATTGCCCTATTTTAGGCCAATTTTTAAATTATTTTTGAAATAAAAGATATTCCTAAAAAACGGTAAATTTATTAAAAATATAGTATTCAAATTAAATTCTTTTTTAAACTGCTTTTAAATCATTTGAAAATCGCATAAATTTTGACAATTAATGTACCATAAAAATTTTAAACAAGTATATTTTAATTTAAATAAACTATTTATGGTAAAATATTGTATCTAAATTGAAATATTTTCAAGGCATTTTTAGTTTCTTTTTTTTTGTCTTTTTATAAATTTAATACACTATGTGTGGTAAAATATTATATCTAAATTGAAATCATTTTTAAAGCTTTTTAGGTCTCTTATTTTGTCCTTTTTTATTCAAATACACTGTTTATGGTAAAATTGAAATATTTTTAAAGCTTTGTTAGGTTTCTTTTTTGAGCAATTTTTGTAATAGGTTTTAAAAAAAAATCCGCCTACAAAAAGAGGACAAACTTAAAAATACTATGCAAAAATTGAAATAATTTAGAAACTTTCATTGTCCCCTTTTTAGGCGTGTTTTTACATGATTTTCGGTATCAAAATCAGTCATAAAAAAGATGACAAAACTCCCAAAATATTGTATCCAAACTGTATTATTTTTAAACTCTGTTTATTTTAATTCATTGTGTTATTTCTAGACGATATTTTAAATGATTAAAAAAACACCAGCCATCAAAAAAACAAAAAAACCTTCAAAAATTTTATGCATTTCTAAAAATAAAAACCAGTCATCAAAAAGTGAGCGAAAATCCTTTAAATATTGTATTCAAATCAAATTAATTTTTGAACTGTAGCCGTTTTTTAAAATAATACTTTTAATAAAAATATAAAAAAACTGAAAAAGTTTCGAAAATTTGGTACTAAAATTGTAATTTTTTTGAACGTTTTATGTTACATTCATGATCGTTTTTAAAAAAACTTTTTGAAATAATATTTAAACAAAAATCATCATTAAAAAAGAAGGACAAGAAACCCATTTAAACTGAATTTTTTTTAAGCCTTTTTCTGTTTTAGATTTTTACTTTTTTTAAGAGGATTTTTATAATGACTGAAACAGAAAACTGCTAAGATGAAGAGAAATATTTTGTAAAAAAATTATATATTTAAAACCATTTTATGATAAATTGATTGCCCTAATTTTAGCCGATTTTTTTAAATGATTCTTTAAAGACAAATCAATGTTTAAAAAAATCTTAAAAGTTTCGTATATGAATTCAAATGTGATTTAAAATTTTTTATGTTATATTCGCTGTCATTTTTTTATTTGATTTCTTAAATGATTTTTGAACCAAAAATCACTTTGTAAGGATATTCCTAAATTGATTTTTGATACAAAAAACGGACAAAATAAAGGAGGTAAAAACTCTCAAAAATATTGTGCACAAAATTTATATATTTCCTAAATGATTTTATGTTACATTTATTGCCCTAATTTTAGGCTAGTTTTAATATAATTCATTAAAAATCGGGCAAAACTATTAAAAATGTTGGATTCAAATTAAATCTTTTATAAACTGCTTTTAATTCCAAGTTCCTTGTCCTATTTTTAGCCAATTTTCTAAATGAATTTTGAAGCAAAAATCAAATAAACATGTAAAAATAGCTATTTAATTTTTTGATTGTCCACTCTTTTTGGGAGAAAAGTTTTTTAAAAAGTTTTAAGAAATATTCCAGTTTTTGCACAATATTTCTGAGGTTTTTGTCTTTTTGGTGGCCTAACATTGTTTTATAAACTATTATAAAAAATTAAAAAAACAAAATGGAACTGAAAAAACCTTGAAATATATATCGATTTAAATGAAATATTTGGCGCGTTTCATCCTCCTTTAGATGTGTGACTTTTGCTTAAAAAATCTTTTAGAAACCATTTAGGTCAATAAAAGTGATATTAAGAGCTCTAACAAAAAGTTGCAATTTTGGTACACAATTTTTGAGTTTTTAACCATCTTTTGATGCGAGATTTTTGTATCTAAATTCATTATAAAAATCAACAAAAAAAAGGAGACAAAAAAACATTTATTATAGTTTTGGACTCGTTTCAAAACAATAAATGAAAATGAATAACAAATAAAAGAAATAAGTAAATAAAGAAATAAATAAAATGAATAAATAAATAGAAGAATAAATAATTGAAAAAAAAAAAAAAAAAAATAGATACATAAAAATGAATAAAAAACAAATATATAACAATAACAAATAAAAAATAAATAAAATAAATTGATAAAAATAAATAATTAGATAGATAAAAATAGATAAATAAATAAATAACAGCTATAAATAAATAAAAAAAACAAATCCATATAAATAAATAAAAAAATGTAAATAAATATATAAGAAAAATAAATTAAAATAAATAAATAATAATAAATATAAAAATAAAAATAAATTAATCAATAAAAAAAAAAAAAAAAAAAATAAAATAATAAAAGAAAAAAACATGAGGAAGAAATATGTTGAGTTAGTATTGCAGATGACCATACTGTCAGATTTGTGCTTAACAGAGAAGTAGTTTTGTAACCGCAATGTCTAACCAAGGTTTGTCTTAGAGCCAAAACAGACGAGGACTTGCATGAAACAGATGTAATGCTAACTAATGAAGACTTACCTGACTTTGTTAGGAAGCAATTCCCTAGTTCACATGAATGGTACTAATTGCGAGATGTATACGTCCAGAATTACTCAGACAAAAGATTATTACTAAGGTCTGGTATAGAATTTTGTACAGGAATTGTAGTGAATAATCCTTTACTAACACTAGGTGAAAAAGCTTTCTTCTCTTGCACAGAACAAAGTTCAATTTTAAATAAAGAAGTAAATAAAACAGACTTTCCTCAGAATAGAGATAAATTATTACAAATATTGGAGAGGTATAGAAATGTCATTGCTTTAGAAGGAGATAAGTTAGGAAGAACAGATACTTTGCAGCACAAGATTTTAATACAAGATGGAACTAAGCCATTCTATATACCTAACTATAACTTGCCAATAAGTCAAAGACCGATTGTAGATCAGTTAATTGACGAAATGAAGCATTATGGAATAGTAATCCCATCTAAATCACCATATAATTCACCTCTCTTGTTAGTCCCAAAGAAAGATGGCAGTTGGAGAATGGTAATAGATTATCGGAAATTAAATTCACACACCATCCCAGATAGAATGGCAATGCCTGTCATAAATGACATGTTAGCTCAACTAGGTGGAGCAAAAATATTTACGTCATTGGACTTGCTTAGTGGATATTGGCAGGTACCCATAGATGAAGAGTCCAAGCCTTTGAGAGCTTTTAGTGCTCATAAGGAACATTTACAGTTTGAAGTGATGCCCTTTGGTCTTACATCAGCCCCATTAACCTTTACTCGGTTGATGCTCCAGATCTTGGGGGATATAGAGAATGTTTAAGTGTATCTAGATGATGTAGCCATTTCTAGTAAGAACTTGGATAGTCACTTTAAGACATTAGAAATAGTGTTAGAAAGACTGAGGAACGCAGGATTAAAGATAAAAATTAAGAAATGTCAATTCATGATGAGATCATTAGAGTATTTAGGACATGTCATCAGTGAAGATGGACTGCGTATGCAAGAAGGTAAAATAAAGGCAATTGTAGCATATCCAGCTCCTAAAAACTTGAAAGACTTGAGAAGATTCTTAGGAATGGTAGGTTATTACAGACCGTTCATTAAAGGATTAGCAACTATAGCCAAACCTTTAACAGATTTAACTTAGAAGGATGTATCTTATGAATGGAAGGCAGAACATGAAAGGGCTTTCCAAACACTCAAGGAAATGATGACAAGAAATCCGATTTTAGTTTACCCAGATTTTTCAAAAGAATTTTCTCAGCCTGCGATGCTTCCAGTACAGATGCAGGTGCAGTATTAATACAACAGGGGAAAACAAGAATGAGAACAGTATATTATGCGAGTAGAGTTTTGAATGCTGCAGAAAGAAATTATCGCACTACCGAGCAGGAGTGCTTAGCTCTATATTGGGGATTACGAAAGTTTAGGCATATTTTGCTAGGACATAAAGTCAGTGTGCTTACAGATCACAAACCAATTTGTGATCTATCTAAGAAAAGAGCTTTCACAAATAATATGAAATTTAACAGATGGTTTATAAGTGTCTTAGAATTTGCCCCAGAGTTTAGGTATATACCAGGTAGATATAACACTATAGCAGATGCATTGTCAAGATCGCAAGAAGAGACTGAGAAACAAATCACAACTAATACCTTCTGCTTTAGTTGTTAGTTCATAGATCTAGATTTGGAAAGAGTTCAGATCGAACAACAAACGGATGCTAACATTAGAAAAATAATGGGGAACTTAATGCAAAATGAGGATGATCAGTCTGAATTTCAGTTAATCAATGGAATTCTATATAAAACATCAGAAGAACCGAATGCTTGTTCACGTTTGTATGTACCGAACACACTAACCCAAGAAGTTTTAGAACTAACACACTCTTACAAGTTGTCAGGTCATCCTGGAATAAAGAAAACATGTAGATCGGTCACTAGAAACTAATTGCAATGAAGATGCTAAGAGATTTGTTGAGAATTGTCATATCTGTAACGTACACAAGGGTAACGTAAATGTAAAGGCCCCTCTTGAGAAATATCCATCAGAATTAACTCCATTTCAAGTAGTTTCAATGGATTTTGTAGGTCCATTTCCAAACACAATTAGAGGTAACCGTCAGATATTAGTTTTCTTAGATTATTTGACTAGATATGTTGAGGTCATTCCAGTAAGAAATAGAGAAGCAACCACTGTAGCAGAATCTCTGAACTCTAGAATAATTACTAGATATTCATGTCCTCAAACACTATTATCTGATAATGCAGGCGAATTTACTAGTGACGTTTTAAAGAAATTATGTGAGTTTTATGAGATTAAAAAGTGTCAGATTACAGCTTATAAACCAAGCTCTAATGGAGCAGTTGAGAGAACGAATAGTAAGATAAAGGATGTACTGAAAACTTTGGTGACTCCACAGACTGAAGATTGGAACTTAACTCTTGAAGACGTACAGTTCACCATTAATAACACTGTAAATGAATCTGTTGGAGAAACCCCACACTTTTTTGTTATATGGCTATCAGAAAAGAATGCCAAATAACCTTTTAGACGATGCAGCTCCATCCAGACATACTTATAATTACGTAGACTATGTTGCATGGAAGACGAGAAGGACTTTCGAGACAGTTAAATGTACAAGGGGTCGATTAAAGGAGTTACATCAAAAGTCTAGTAAGTATTACAATCAGAAATCCACAGTTCCAGATTTAAAAATAGGGCAGCAGGTATATGTGCTTAACCATAGAATTGAAGGACCTAATGTTAAAGTGAGTCCTAAATTCCAAGGTCCATATAGAGTAATAGAAAGGTTAAAGTAAGATAAATTTAAGCTAATGCATGAATCAACTTTAAATGAAACTGTTGCACATTGGAACCATGTTAAAGTAGTACATTCCGACATTTGGTCAGAAGAACATTTAAAAGAATCTAAAGATGCTTCCCATACTTCATCAGCATTAGTGATTCCGAGATACAACTTAAGGAAAAGATAGGACCATGTGCAGCGGTCTATAACATTGCTGTATAAGGTTTACTGCTTAGAATGTACTTTTGCAGGAAATAGATTTCACTATGGCTCATGGTGAGTCATATCTGCATCTCCCTCTTGCAAATCAAGAAGGGAGCAATCTTAAAGGATCACGGTCAAGTCAAGATGATACACGATATTGCAGTGGTAAAGATTAACATATCAACCGTGGATCGGCAACACGAATAATTGAGGGAACTACTTAATGAACTTGAAAGTGTCATAGATAGTAACAAAAATGGTACCAACACAGTTTTGTTAATGAAACTCAGAAATGATATCAGCCAGGTTCTACCTAAGAGAATGAGAAAGCGTTCACTCCTTCCATTTATAGGTACAGCATTAAACACTTTGTTTGGTGTGGCCACTGATACTGATGTAGATAAAGGTAGAGCTAGAATAGAAAAGTTAGAAATATGGGCGGCTGAACAAGGTACCATTATGAACAAGGTAATTGATGCGGCTAACAAAAACCAATTGTTGATTAATAAAATGAAGGACTTTGTTGACAGTGTAGCTCAAAATATTACAACAGAAATAATTTATGTATGTATATATATATATATATATATATATATATATATATATATATATATATATATATATATATATGCGTGTGTGTAAAAGATAAAAGGGCGAATATGAACTCAAAATAACGGTAAGAACGAGATATTGAAAAAATAAAACAATAACAAAGATATCGAATTACATTGAACAAGGCTTGGGTATTAATGTTTGTGAAAACAGCAATGTGTGTTGTGTATCAAGGAGGTTGGATACGGAAATTAACAAGTTAGCAAAAACTCGAAACTCTGAAAGAGAGAGAGAGAGAGAGAGAGAGAGAGAGAGAGAGAGAGAGAGAGAGAGAGAATTACACTAGATAACTATCTAATTATCACTGTAAACTAAAAGTATACACATTTTACCAGCTCAGGTTGTTTTACCTAAAGCCTCTAACTTAAAACAATTATAGTGATTTATCGAGACAGAAAAGGAAAATAACTTCTTAAAAGTCACTGGATGGCTTATCTCGATTCTCTACAATATTATATTTGAGTCTTACTTAACATGATTGATGTAACAAAATTTACTATCATCAGATGCCCACAGCGTAGATAAAAAATCTCAACTGTCAGGTAGGTTAAAGAAGTCTGGGAATTATTGTAGGAACCAGCAACAACAAAACCTATTTTAGGATCTTCAGAATTCTTTTGTTTTGATGACATCAAAATACAAAGGGTTTGGTCTGTTGACTTACCACACAGAATATACTTAAGTTTTTAACTGGTAAAAATATATAACTACCTTTATTTTAGAAACTTCATAGCTTTTAACTTAAAAAGGTTAAAAGTAAAACAGCAAGAACCATGTACGAATTATGGAAATAACTGATTTTTAAAATAACTATGGATAAGTCAAAATTCTATGATTCCTTTTAGGGAAAAAAATGGCATTCTGTTATTGATCTGGTTTCGTCCTCTTGAAAAGCAACGATACAGAAGGTCAAGCTTGTTTAAATAAACTGACCAACAGCGTCAAATCTGGTGAAACATTTTCTTTCCTAGAGTTGAAAAGGGTGGTTCAGAGAGAAGAAATTTTGTTCGTTTGCTCTTATTGTTTATATTATTTTTAGTTTTTAAGGCAGAATTTTCGTGGAAATACATAATTGATACATATATACATAGGCATACACAAAAACACATGTTTTCTCAATATAAGTAGTATTTCACGTGTACACCTAAATTCTTGGAAGATTACAGACCTGAACATCGTAAAATTCCGTCTAAACATATTTTCTATTCATTCCAGATTCTGTACTTAAATTCAAATCACTTCTTCACTCAGTTTTAATATTTACTTTCAAATGTAGCAATAGTTCAGCTATTTCACTCAATTCTCAAATTGTGAAGCAATAAGCCCACTACTTCATTTAATTCTCAAATAGTGAAACAATAAATCAAATACTTCATTCAATTCTCCAATGGTGAATTAACAGGTGATTTCTTAATTCAATTCTCAAATGGTGAATTAGAAGACTAACTACTTCTTTCAATTCTCAAATAGTGAAGCAATATAGATCAAATACTTCATTCAATTCTCAAATAGTGAAATAATAAGCTAACTACTTTCAATTCTCAAACAGTGAAGCAATATAGATCAAATACTTCATTCAATTCACAAATAGTAAAGCAATAGATAAAATACCTCATTGAATTTTCAAACGTTAAAAAGGAATAGATCGTATAATTCATTAGATTCCTAAATGGCGAACTTAATAGCTGTACTAGAAGTAATGTCCATGTTTAAATCTACACTTCTCTTCTCATTGTAACCAGCAGTCATTTCCACATTTCCACCTTGGACGAAAATATTCACGTCCTTCCAGCATTTCTCGTCACTCCTGGTCTTGATAATAATCAACAGTAAGAGTCCTACAGTTTGCTTCACGTTGCTTGTATAACCTCTGAATGAGTCATCCAGCGACTCGTTATTTTGCTCCAAACAAGAAGTTAATTTAGTCTTATGGTCTCACAAAACCTTTCATTTCAGATAGTCAACTGGTTTTCCTGACAAGGCGTAATAATAGCAGAGTTTTCCACTTTTGATTGTCATTCACCTTGTTTGCTCATCCTGAATATACATACACCTTCGTTATACATGAATGTTCTTTACCTTTTGGACTTCTCATGACACGCTTCCGTCATGACAATATTGTCCATTTAACTAGTTTTATCGACAGAAGAAAGTTACTGAAGCTTTTATCAGTCAAAGTTATTCCAGACGCCAGAACAAAGCTAAACGTCTTTGATAATGGGTGTTTATCCTGTTTATTTCGTCTACGCATGCATTACGTTCCTCATTTCACATGAAAATCTATTCCTTTGACGAGATATACACAAATGCGTAGTTCACTTACGCTGCTTTTACGTATGAAATTGGCTCTTTTCATGATCGTTCTTTCAATCCTTAAAGGTGAAATCCATCAACTTGTCCTAATCTACTTCCATTTGAAATACATTTTACTGCCGTTCTGTTTGTTTTTATGGTGTTTTCACGTTGCATGGAACCAGTGGTTATTCAGCAACGGGGCCAACGGCATTACGTGACTTCCGAACCACGTCAAGAGTGAACATCTATCACCAGAAATACACATCTCTCACCCCTCAGTGGAATGCCCGAGAATCGAACTCGCGGCCACCGAGGTGGCACGCCAACAACATACCGGCCTTTAGTTTTTCATTTTCCCCTAGTTTCCAAAAACCCAATTGAACTTGAACCCTTCAGACTCTAAATGTAGAATTTTTATAAATATTTCCACGCTGAAATTGCTGTTCATTGTCCGTCTAAATTCTTATCATTTAATTAGCATTTTGGTTATTTACTTCGTATTTTTATCATTTCCTTAGCATTTCTATCTTTTTCGTTATATTTTTATCATTTAATTAGCATTTTTGTTATTTTCTTCATATTTTTTACTATCTAATTAACATTTTTTATTAATATTTTATCTTTTAATTAGTATTTTTTTCATCTTCTTCGTATCTTTATAATTTAATTAGCCTTTTTATTATTTTCTTGGTATCTTTATCATTTAATTAGCATTTTTATCATTTAATTAGCAACTATTTTAGTATGTGCACCTTCAAGAATTGTTAATTTGTCAGTGTTTATCTGAAATCTTCTCTACTGTTTGTTTTGTGAGGATTTTTGAATTTTATTAATAATAATAATAATAATAATAATAATAATAATAATAATAATAATAATAATAATAATAATAATAATAATAATAATAATAATAATAATAATAATAACAGTGTTTACAAACCTTTTCATGAAGATGTAAAGAATATTCAAATACAAGATGATTTTATTTGTCATTGTTCTAAAGATCACGCAAAATCGTCAACTATAGATACGGTAAAAAAATAGCAACAGCAATACTAATATCCTAATTATTTCTTGATTTTTATCATCATTAATACTACTTTACATAGGAGAAGAATTTACTGTAATATAAGAGAGGGTCGAGACGAGAGGTCCCAACTCACTGACGTTGTGTACCGTCGCGCAACCTGGGATAAGCGGATCCACTTTTCCCTTTAATTATGCTCTCAGTTTCAGTTAAAATGGTCAGTAACACCGCTGAAAAACAAAAGTATTTCTCAACGCATAATATCCATGAAACGGGATAAGAATATCTTCATAAAAAAATCGTCCAGTGAATAAAGTTACCATCACTTCTAAAATTAGTATCAACTCTTATAAGTAGACTTTATGTTTTCGGTAAATTCATAATTTGTTTATTTTCTTCAAGCTCTTCTCTATGCAATTGTTGCGTCAGTATTTAAAGATGGTTGCCTATTTTTCACTGGCCTATATGCTCATTGTTTTTCTGATGATGATAATGCTTTGATTTCTGACAATCCACGCTACTACATTCAAATATATGTGATCGGTTTTTATTGAATTGAACGATACATAATAGCTACATTATTATTTCTCATTAAGCTTCTTCGTCTCTATCGCAGAGGCTTCAAGAAGCTTGGCTAATTGCACATGTTGTCTTCACAGCTCCTCTCCTTTTATGGAATAGTGAGCAACCCCGGCAGGTTTAGCTAAAGATTTCTGTCTCTTCTGTATAATCTTTTATATTAGTGAGGAATTCTATATTCAAATTCATCTAACATCAACTCCAATAATGACACAAAGGCCTTGTTATCTACGAACCTTTTTAATTGGTTAAAGAAAAATCTACTAAAATATCAATATATTCAACATGTTCCTCCCAGCAACTTTACGAATATCATTACTGAACCGTTGCCTGTAAGTTTCTATAATTTTATAGGATATAATAAAATCTCTAAACAATATCATAATCTACACATTCGTCTAGTCACAAGAAATACCAGACTGGAATTTATTGGTTTTAATGATCAAGCTATACTTTAAATTTACTTGTGGATTTCGCATTAGGTTCAAAGTTTATAATCTTTATAACTCACTTCTGTGGTAATTTTTCTTTTCCTAATAAATGCTATGCAATCATTTTGATTTTTAACGCGGTTTGTTGGTCGAAGTGATTATTTCCGTTGCAAGATTTGTTCAAATGGTAATTAGTTTAATAATAATCTTATGATTATCAACTCCTGTTAAATAAGCTGTCACGAAAAAGGGATGCGCACCAGAATATAAATATCATAAAATAAACAGAAGATATAAGATGGAAAGCAAAATGCAATACCTAAATGTAAATAATCAAATGGTGTTTGGAAAGAGAAACTAATTACGAAACAGAAAAAGAGAAAGTGCTCGTATCAAGGGTCAAGAAATAACCAAATATGTATTCACGTTTTTCGTAAATTCTGCAGCGAAATCGCGGGTGAACAACTTCCACTAAACATTGTTTGTTTGTTTGTTTTATGTGTTTTTATGTTGCATGGAACCAGTGTTTATTCAGCAACGGGACCAACGGCTGTACATGACTTCCGAACCACGTCGAGAGTGAAGTTCTATCACCAGTAATACACAATCTTTCACTCCTCAAGAATCGAACTCGCGTCCACCAAGGTGGCACGCCAACACCATACCAACCACGCCACTGAGGCGCTGGGAATTTTGAAGAACACGAGTAATTGTACAATAATATTCTACCATTTTTCTGGAGTCCAGTTGTAGAAAACTGGTGTATGAAGCTATGATTACATGTCATGTTTTTTAAAATATGCTCATTACCAAAAACATTTTTCAGCGTTCATCTACTTAAAGGAGCGTTGTTGTTTGAATTCATGCTGGTCTTATGCCAGCACGGGCTCTTGCTCATAGAGCAGAGAACCATTTTCTATTTTTTTATTTTTCTATTCTAAACGAGACACCATCGGAACGTTTTGACGACTAATCATAGAAAATATCGCAAAACCCATTTTTGCGCTCGTAACAATGATCATAAGTATTTTATATTTGTGCTTACAAATTATTATAGCAAATCTCTTCAAACCTCACTTCAATTCCTACTATTGCTCTACACACAGATTCACAAATATTATTTTTTTATGCTTATAAATGTATGGAGATGGTCTCAAGTCTGTCTATGTTTACCACTTCCCGCAGTCCTGTCTAGATGTCCTTGGGTATCTTTCTTTTTGAAAAGGAGGCATCCAAATACAAGAATAAAGAACGAACTTGTTTACGGAAACTAAGAACTACCGGAGGTAAAAAAAAAAAAGGGGGAGGGGGGGGGGGCGCTGGGTTTTCCACAGTGATAGTCTTCCTACCCCAGTTTCCACGTTGTTTTGTAGTTCCTGCCTTGCAATGAATCACGATTCATGTTGGTGTTGTTGTTGTTATTCGAGATTATACTCAGTAAGTTATATTTCAGCTTTTGAAGGATAAAAAAATCTTTGAAAATATTGTTAGAAAATAGGATACGGCAGACAGGACTGAAACCACTTTAACTCGTATCATACCCATCAGTAAAAGCGAAAGTTCATAGGTATATGTCCTATTATATTAAAAGATGGCCAGATACCACTTTAACCCTTATCATACCCACCAGTAAAAGCGAAAGTTCATAGGTGCTATATTATGTCCTGGTATATCAAGAGATGCCCCGGAAGAAAAATGGAAATTATGCAGTAAGATTAAAAAGTAAAAATCAGTACACAAAAACGGACATAATCGTTCTGGAATAAAAACTTGAGAAATAGTTCGGAAAAGTAAAAGGTACGACAGAGCAAAATTAGGAATCTTGGGAAAATTCTCCTAAGGGTTTAGTTACTGAATGGGAAGGAAGAAACTTTATATTAAGAAAAAACAATAACTAGCAAACATATGTATACAGAAATTATGTATGAAAATTCTTAGCGTAACTAAGTCTACGGGCATAACTAGCCTAGTTTCAGGGAATCCCTCACCCCCTTCGGAGGGAGGAAGTGGGGAGGTAGGATGAAATCCCATTATAAACCATCTTAGGGGTCCCCACCATAACCCTGCCAAGTTTCATACCCATCGGACCAGCCGTTTGGCCGTGATTGTATGAGACGGACGGACAGACATTACGCCCGTTATAGTAAGATACTATACATTTCAATATAAATGTTTTCACTTAAACTTTATGGAACTGAAATGTTCTGTGAAGCTTCACTTACGATTTTAAACCTTTTACTCTTCAATTAAATAGTCACTAAAGGCATTTTTTTTTACTCTTTAGGAAGACTGAACAGAGGTAAAGTGGCCTATTAAGCTCTCATTTTTAAAAGTTCATCTTAGCGGTTTTCTGTTTCAGTCATTATAAAAATCCTCATTAAAAAAGTAAAAATCTAACACAGAAAAAGGCGTAAAAAATTTCAGTTTAATGGGTTTCTTGCCCTTCTTTTTTATAGATGATTTTTGTTTAAAAATTATTTCAAAAATTTCTTTAAAAAGGATCATGAATGTAACATAAAACGTTAAAAAAAATTACAATTTTATTACCAAATTTTCGAAAAATTTTCAGTTTTTTTTTATATTTTTATTAAAATGATTATTTCAAAAAACGGCTACAGCTCAAAAAGTAATTTGATTGTAATAACATATTTAAAGGATTTTCCCTCACTTTTAGGTGACTGATTTTTATTTTAGAAATGAATATAACATAAAATTTTTAAAGGTTTTATTTTTTGATGACTAGTATTTTTTTTAAATCATTTAAAATCTCGTCCAAAAATAACACAATGGATTTAAAATAAACAGAGTTTAAAAATAATACAGTTTGGATACAATATTTTGGGAGTTTTGCCTTCTTTTTTATGACTGATTTTGATGCCGAAAATCATGTATAAAATCGCCTAAGAAGGGAACAATGAAAGTTTTAAAATAATTTCAATCTTTGCATAGTATTTTTGAGTTTTTCCTCTTTTTCTTGGCGGATTTTTGTTTAAAAAACTATGACAAAAATTGCTTAAAAAAGAAACCTAAGAAAGCTTCAAAAATATTTCAATTTTACCATAAATAGTATATATGAATAAAAAAGGACAAAATAAGAAACCTAAAAAGCTTTTAAAATGATTTCAATTTACATATAATATTTTACCACACATAGTGTATTAAAATTATAAAAAGACAAAAAAGATACCTAAAAAAGCCTTAAATATCTCAATTTAGACAATATTTTACCATAGTTTATTGAAAATAAAATATATTTGTTTAACATTTTTATGGTACATTAATTATCAAAATTTATGCGATTTTCAAATGATTTATTTAAAAACAGTTTAAAAAAGAATTTAGTTTGAATACAATATTTTTAATAAAGTTACCGTTTTTAGGACTAATTTTGATTGATAAAATTATTCACAAATTTGCCTAAAATAGGGCAATGAATACCACATAAAAATTTAAAACGTATATAAATTTTTGAGTTTTTCTCCCTTTGTTAAGGCTGTTTGTTGATAAAAATTAATTAGAAAAGCAACTAAAAAATTAGTGAAAGACAAAAACATTTAAATATATTCCAAATTAAATATAATATTTTTTTTTAGAATATGACCTCTATCTGATGAGTGATATTTTTTTGTCTCAAAAGGCTTTTAAAAATCGCATAAATATATGAAAATAAATGTAACTTTAAGATTTTAAAACAATATTTCAATTTTAGTACAAAATATTAAAGTTTTTTTTTCATCTTTTTGATACATTTTTGTTAGGGAGTTTTACGCTCTCTTTGGTGACTAATTTTTATCTAAAAAATCAATTAGAAAATCGCCTAAATTTTTAGTAGATTGATTAATGTAACATGAAAAGTAATAAAAAATATTTAAATTTTACCATTTACTCTGGTGGCTGTTTTCTGTTTCAATTAATCATTATAAAAACTATCTAAAAAATAGTTCAAAAAATGAACCAGAGAAAAGCTCTAAAAATATGTAATTCTAAATGCAATATCTTGGGGCTTATTGGCTCCATTTTGGGGAGTTCTGCTCTTATTTGGTGACAGTGAAAAATATTGTATTTAATTTGAAAGATAAAAAAATCGTTTTCTTCGCCCATTCCCCTTTTTCAGGCTAGTCTTATATTTATTTTTGATACAAAAATCCGCCAAAAAAAAGGAGGTAAAAACTATCAAAAATATTATGCAAAAATTTATATATTTCTTGAATGATTTTGTTATATTTATCGCCCGAATTTCAGGTGTTTTTTGAAGTAGTTTTCGAAATAAAAATCAGTCATAAAAAATCAGGCAAAATATTATAAATATTAGATGCAAATTAAACCTTTTACAAACTGCTTTTAATTTGAAGTTCATTGTCCTAATTTTAGTCAATTTTCTAAATGATTTTTGAAGCAAAAATCATCCATCACAAAGAGGAATGAATGTCAAACAGACATGTTAAAATAATTATTTAATTTTTGGATTGTACACTCATTTTTATGACTGATTTTTATTAAAAAAATCGCCTAAAAATAGGAACAGAAATATAGCATAAAAAGTTTTAATAAATATTCCAGTTTTTGCACAATATTTTAGGTTTTTGTCTTTTTGTTTCAAAAATCATCATAAAAATGCTAAAAGCAAAATTAAACTGAAAAAAGCTTAAAATATATATAAATTTAAATGAAATGTTTAATGCGTTTTAGTCCTCCTTTAGATGCGTGATTTTTGTTTCAAAAATCTTTTAAAAAACGACATATATTTAAAAAAATGTTTCAATTTTGGTACACAATTTTCGAGAGTTTGTTTTCATCTTTTGATGCAAGATTTTTGTGTCAAGAATCACCCAAAAAGGAGGAAAAAAATACAACATTTATGATAATTTTGCATTCGTTTTAATTCTGACTTGTTTCCATAATCATTTCGAAAATTACCTAAATCAGGGCAATGAATATAACATTAAAAGAACGGTTTAAAAAAGATAATTATGAACTATAATTTTTGGGAGTTTTTCACTCCATTTTGTTTACTAATTATGAAAATCGCATAAAAAAGGACAAAAAATGAATCTAAAAACCTTATTTGAATTTATATACAATATTTTTTTATGGCATCTTTTTGATAAATGATTTTAGCTTTTGTCTAGATTTTAATGTTATATTCATTTTCATATTTTTATTAAATTATTTTTTAAATAAAAATCAGTTATCTAAATAAGGGCGAAAATTCTTACTGTATTTATTCCGTTTTCCCCCCTTTTTAGCGAATTTTTATATTGATTTTTGAAACCAAAAATAGCCAAAATATAAAAGGAAATATACTCCATAAATAATATTTTGCACAAATTTATAGATGCATTCTTACGTTCTATTTTTAAAATAATTTTTGAAATAAAAATTAGTCAAATTAATTTTGTACCGATTTTAATTTTAAATACATTGCCTTATTTTAGCCAATTTTCTGAATGATTTTTGAAACAAAAATCATCCATCAAATATAGGAACAAACTCTCAAACATATTGTACAAAAATTAAAATACTTCTTAAAATTATTTTTGAAATAGAAATCTGTCATCAAAAACATAAGAAAATTCTAACTAATTTTTGAAACAAAAATCAGTCTTCAAAAAGATAAGAAAATTTCAAAAAAATTACGTACTAAAATTTAAATATATTTAAATGATTTTTAAAAAATCTTTTATTGTTTCTCTATTTCATTTTATTTTTTAGGCGATGTTTATGATGAGTTCTTGAACAAGAAAACTACCAACAACCCTTGAATAGAACTCTCAAATGTTTTGTGCAATAATTGATAAATTGTCCTAGTTTTAGGCGATTTTCCAAATGATTTTTGAAATATAAGTCAGTCATGAAAAAGAAGGAAAAAGTCCTAAAAATATCATATTGGAAATTATTTACTATTTAGCTGTTTTTTCTTTGTTGTATTCATTATCCAATACTTATGCAATTATTAAAGTGATATTTGAAACAGAAAATAGGCCTCAAAAAAAGAGCAAATCTAACAAGAATATGGCATCTTAATTGAAATATATTTTTAGCTTTTTTCTTTTTTCTTTTTGTGTTTTTCGGTCGATTTTTCTATAATTTTTTTCAACAAAAACCAGCTAATAAAAAATGTAAAAAAAACTGTGAT
>NC_087203.1:3002634-3007634 GCF_015104395.2 Macrobrachium nipponense
AGCAGCGCGGGCCAAAAACTAGGCAAAGAAAACGTATTATCGCAGTGAGGGCCAAACACTAAGCAAAGAAAACGTATTTTAGCAGCGCGGGCCAAAAACTAAGCAAAGAAAACGTATTATAGCAGCGCCGGCCAAAAACTAAGCAAAGAAAACATATTATAGCAGCGCGGGCCAAAAAATAAGCAAAGAAAACGTATTATAGCAGGGCAGGCCAAAAACTAAGCAAAGAAAACGTATTATAGCAGGGCAGGCCAAAACTAAGCAAAGAAAACGTATTATAGCAGGGCAGGCCAAAAACTAAGCAAAGAAAACGTATTATAGCAGGGCAGGCCAAAAATTAAGCAAAGAAAACGTATTATAGCAGGGCAGGCCAAAAACTAAGCAAAGAAAACGTATTATAGCAGGGCAGGCCAAAAACTAAGCAAAGAAAACGTATATATCAGGCAGGCCAGAAACTAGCAAAGAAAAGTATTATGCGGGCAGGCCAAAAACTAAGCAAAGAAAACGTATTATAGCAGGGCAGGCCAAAAATTAAGCAAAGAAAACGTATTATAGCAGGGCAGGCCAAAAACTAAGCAAAGAAAACGTATTATAGCAGCGCGGGCCAAAAAATAAGCAAAGAAAACGTATTATAGCAGGGCAGGCCAAAAACTAAGCAAAGAAAACGTATTATAGCAGGGCAGGCCAAAAATTAAGCAAAGAAAACGTATTATAGCAGGGCAGGCCAAAAACTAAGCAAAGAAAACGTATTATAGCAGGGCAGGCCAAAAATTAAGCAAAGAAAACGTATTATAGCAGGGCAGGCCAAAAATTAAGCAAAGACGTATTATAGCAGCAGGCCAAAAATTAAGCAAAGAAAAACGTATTATAGAGGGCAGGCCAAAAACTAAGCAGAGAAAACATATTATAGCAGGGCATTGCAAAGGCCATTAAGCAAAGAAAACGTATTATAGCAGGGCAGGCCAACTAAGCAAACGAAAACGTATAGGGAGCAAGGGCAGCCTAAAATTAAGCAAAGAAAACGTATTATAGCAGGGCGGGCCAAAAACTAAGCAAAGAAAACGTATTTTAGCAGTGCAGGCCAGAAACTAAGCAAAGAAAATGTATTATAGCAGCGCGGGCCAAAAACTAGGCAAAGAAAACGTATTATCACAGTGAGGGCCAAACACTGAGCAAAGAAAACGTATTTTTAGGCAGCGCGGGCCACTAAGCAAAGAAAAACGTATTAAAAAATACAGCGCCGCCAAAAACTAAGCAAAGAAAACTATTATAGCAGCAGGGCGGGCCAACTAGCAAAAAAAGCAAAAGATGTAAAAATAAGCAAAGCGCAGGCACTAAGCAAAGAAAAACGTATATTATAAGCAAAGCGCAGGGGCCAGGCCAAAAAAACTAAGCAAAGAAAACGTATTATGCAGGGCAGGCCAAAAAATAAGCAAAGAAAAAAGTATTCATAGCAGGGCAGGCCAGAATAAGCAAAGAAAACGTATTATAGCAGGGCAGGCCAAAAAACTAAGCAAAGAAAACCTATTATAGCAGGGCAGGCCAAAAATAAGCAAAGAAACGTATGAAGCAGGGCAGGCCAAAAAACGAAGCAAAGAAAACGGGTTATCAGCAGGGCAGGCCAAAAACTAAGCAAAGAACACGTATTATAGCAGGGAGGCCCGAAACTCACCTCAACAAGGAAAAAGTTATTATAGGCATGGCAGGCCAAAAACTAACGCAAAGAAACGTATTATAGCAGGGCAGCCAAAAACTAAGCAAAGAAAACGTATTTTAGCAGGGCAGGCCTTAACTGCACCGAAACGTATTATAGGGCAGGAGGCCCAAAAACTAAGCAAGAAAACGTATTATAGCAGGGCAGGCCACCTAAGCAAAGAAAAACGTATTATAGCAGCAGGGCCAAAAATTAAGCAAAGAAAACGTATTATAGCAGGGCAGGCCAAAAACTAAGCAAAGAAAACATATTAGTGCAGCGCGGGCCAAAAACTAAGCAAAGAAAACGTATTATTGAGGACGAAGAATTCTGGAAGTAGATTTCCTGACTTCTGATGTGGTTCGTTTGTGAGAGAAAGCTATGGCAATGACATTACCTTGGAATATGTAGCCCATTCATATCTTCCTCTAGAAATAAAGAGGTGAATGGAGAAGGGATAAGAGTCTCTTTCTAACTAAATGATATCAAATCACATAAAATATATTTGTCATGTTAATGTTGCACGAGAACCTGAAAGATGGCCTTTGAAACAAAAAATCTTGAGAGCGGGGAAGTTTGCATTGAATTACAGCAACTTCTTCAAAAGAAGAGAGAATGAAGATTGAATGAGAGAGAGTGAAAGGTAATAGTGCCCCTTAAAAGTCAGCATTTCATAATGACATCAAAGATTCAGGCGGTATTCGCTACCTCATTATGTTTAATGGAAACTCTTATCTGAGAAGACAGTCGCCCTCTAGGGCGCGACCTCTCTCTCTTTCTCTCTCTCTCTAAACTTTTATATTATTCCTCTCTTAAAAAATATTCTCTCTCTCTCTCTCTCTCTCTCTCTCTCTCTCTCTCTCTCTCTCTCTCTCTCTCTCTCTAAATTTTTATTTTATGCCTTTCTTAAAAAATATTTTAAAGTGCAAAAAGAGTAACTCTTTTAAAACGTCTGTGTTTGCTTACTTTTGTGGTACCGTCGTACTCCAACTAAAATAAATATGAGCACAAATATTTGCCTATGTTATCATAAGTAACAGAACACATATACAATAGCTCCCATGAATCCATAGTTTCTTTGTTAGAGTATTTTTTTTAACCGTACTTGATCTTCAGATTACCTGATTCGAACACAATAAGTCTCTCTTTCAACCTTACATAGAGAGAGAGAGAGAGAGAGAGAGAGAGAGAGAGAGAGAGAGAGAGAGAGAGAGAGAGAGAGAGAGAGAGAGAGAGAGAGAGAGAGAGAATGTTTCTGGTTACAGAGTTCACTGGTCTGATCGTTTTACCAGTTAAGATTTATAGCCTAAATCTGCCTTGCCATATTAATTCAAAAAATATTTTAGATTTCGTCAAAAAACACAATGATCATGCTAGGCTGGAGTATTTAACGCGGAATTAAGCAACTTTGCGAGTTTACCCAGCATTTTCCATTAACATTTTTCTTCCTGGACTACAAATGGTTGAAATATTCTAAGAAATGGTATCCATTAAAAGTGTAATTAATGACTGGTTAACTGAATGAAGTTTCATTATCATACATTCGCCTGCTCTTGAGATATCCTGTAACTATGTACGGGCACACACATAGACACACAGCCACATAGACACATGCACACAGACATGCACACACATAAAATGTGAATGAAAGCGCAAATCAGTCTAACTTCGTTATTTTCCGTAATATTAGTTACAGGAATGTGAGTAGTGACAATTAAAAGCCTCAGTAGTGTTAAAATACATTATTGTACAATACTAAAAATCACTAGGAGAGACTTCCGGATACTGCTCCGCATCCCTCTTCAATAGTGCCAAAAGCAATTCTACAAATAACAACAACAACAGCAACAACATCAAAAAAACAGGAAAAACTCATTCAAATTCGAGTCATTCGTCAGACCCTGAGTAAAGTCAGGCTTTGTAAACAGGAAGGTGGCATATTCTTTGCAATACATCATCCTCACTGGCCAAGAGTTGATTTCCTGCGCCGACACTTATACCCTTTTGCCAGGGTACGCGGAAATGGTTAGTGGCAAAGCCATTCTTATGCTAATACGCCTCTTATATCGGGATGATAGAAGTTGGAAGTGGCCATTAAATGAGGCCAGATACGCATTATTATCAGCAATTGGAATTTCAATGGCGCTTGAGTCACAGAATGATTAAATTCTCGAAAGGCTGAGAATTTATGTGTTTCCGGAACTGCGCCAATCGGGACACGCACTTGTGCCTTACAAGAGTTCTAAAAGCTGGAAGAAAGTATATTCGATCCTCGGAAGGTTTGGAAAACAAAGTAGTAAAAGAACCTTCACTTTCTGCTTTATATTTGGAGTCGGTTACTTTTTTTTTTTATTTATTTATTTATTTCAATCACAAAACGTAGGTGAAAAGCAGATAGGTAAGAAAATTTTGATAGACTCAGACGAAATACAAGGTGATAATGAATGCTTACACTAAACAGAATTGACAACATACTGAATTTGATAAATCCAGACAAAATGTGACGTCACAATGTATATTTCTCCTACGTAGAATACATTAGCTACAGGATTCATCTTACAGTAGGAGATGAGGTCTCACGAAATACAAGTCCATAATGAATGCTTACACTTAACAAAATTCACAACAGATAGAATTTGGTAAATTCCGACAAAAAATGACTTCATGATTAATATTTCTCCTACGTAGAATACAGGATTCATCTTAGGTTAGGAGATGAGATTTCGCTATTCAAACAAATTCCTTCTAACGGTTGACATAAGCAACAAGTACTACTTAGCAATAGGTTTGGCCATTTCTCCCACTCATCATTTTCAGGCTACGCTTACGAAGTAACCTTTCCCCTTTACTGCATCTGACGTAATACATCTCATTTATATTCTCACATACTCTTTAACATAACCCTGCCCACAGAGCACAATGTGGAAGGACTTTTTATTTTGTGTATACTGCTCTACTAACTTGTGTCTCATATCTTGAGGAATTCACTGTTTTGCATCTGTCTCTAAACAGCAAGTGCTAAGGTTATCAACCCCACTTATTTTAATATATATCTACTTAAGCATTTAGTAAGTACCTTAACATATATATATATATATAGTTCCGTGTTGGATGATTGGTTTTCGCACTTGGCTACCAGTCTGGTGGTCCGAAGTATGATTCTCAGCTCCGCCAACGCGGAAATAGGGGAATTTATTTCTGGTGATAGAAATTAATTTCTCGATATAATGTGGTTCGGATCCCACAACAAGCTGTAGGTCCCGTTGCTAGATGACCAATTGGCTCCTAGCCACGTAAAAATATCTAA
>NC_087203.1:3010134-3038656 GCF_015104395.2 Macrobrachium nipponense
GGGAGGTCCCACCCCTCCCTTTCTGTCTCAGCCCCCCCCCCCCTTCTCTTCTTTTCTCTCTCTCTCTCTCTCTCTCTCTCTCTCTCTCTCTCTGTGAGAGGTAGAAAGGGGAAAAGTGGCTTGGGGAAGGTAGGGAAGTCCCACCCCCCCTTTCTGTCCTCAGGTTCTACTCTCTCTCTCTCTCTCTCTCTCTCTCTCTCTCTCTCTCTCTCTCTTTTGTGAGAGGTAGGACGAGGAGAAGAGGCTTGGGGAAAGGTAGGGAGGTCCCAGCCGCCTCCCATTTCTCTCCTCAGCTTCTTCTCTTAAACAAAATCTTCTGGAAATCCCTTTCTCCTTCGGTTCCATCAAGCTCTTCTCCTCTCTCCTCTCCTGTTTGAGAGGAGGAAGGAGGAAGAAGAGGCTTTGGGGAAGGTAAGGGAGGTCCCACACCCCTCCCTTCGTCCTCACTTCTTCTTCTCTCTCTATTCTCTCTCTCCTCTCTCTCTGTGAGAGGTAGGGAAGAGGAAGAGGCTTGGGAAGGAAGGTGGGAGGTCCCACCCCTTCCTTTTGGCTGTCCTCAGATTCTTCTCTCTCTCTCTCTCTCTCTCTCTCTGTCTGTGAGAGGTAGGAAGAGGTGAAGAGGCTTGGGGAAGGTAGGGATGTCCCACCCCCCCTTTCTGTCCTCAGCTTCTTCTCTCTCTCTTCTCTCTCTCCACTCTCTCTCTCTCTCATCCTCCTCTCTCTCTTCTCTCGTCTCTCTCTCTCTCTCTCTCTCTTGTAGTAGCCATCTTGCTTGGTGAGACGTTCCCGCGCGCAGTCAGATTAATCAACGGATATCACAAGTTTAACTTACGTCTAGAATTTGAGAAATATCTAGAAGTGTTCGTGAACTATCGGTGATAAGATTAGTGTGAAAATAGTAGGATAAAGCGTCTACTAAGTTAGTTTATCAAGTGAAATACTGTAAATCAGAACAAGATGGCAGTAAGTTCCAACTGTGGAAAAAAATGGAGAAATTTAGCTTGTTTGGCAGATTCGCAATACGATGAGGTAGCAGGAAGGGAACTGGCATTTCTCATCTATGAGATCAGCAACAGTCCTAACAAAAAAGATACAAAAGCATTCATAGATATATTAGAAGGATATATTCCTTCAAAATGGAACAAATCAACTGAAAACATCTTGAAAATAATTGAAGAAGTTCCAAATAAAATCCAATTGGTCAAGAGACTCATAAAGAAAATATACATAAACCAACATATTCCGACAAAGAAAATGAATAAGGTGAACATTGTGAATATCCTAATTGATGCATTAGGAAAAAGAATGCCAAAAGCATGCAAATTGTGTAAGGTGTGGTATAGCATAGTTAATCCACAAAACCTAATCAGAAAATGTGCGTCATGCAACAATGTGCTGAGGTAATGCAAGATATGAGAAAAGATACCAGAATATTTTGCTCAACATGTCTATCATGGATAGACAATGTTATTAAATCAAGATTGAATGTACAAATAGTTGAGGATGAAGAAGAAGAGGAAGAAGAAGAAGAAGAAGAGGAAGAGGAAGAAGAAGAAGAGGAAAACGGAAGAGAAGTAAACAAATCTGAAATGACAGAAAAAAATAAGGAAAACAAATAACAAGATAAAAGTATGGATGCAGAGATACTCATTGATACTACATATGAGGCAATAAAGCAGCATACTTACGAAGAAATAAATTACGATATGACAACACAAAAGAAAATCCCGAAGAGGCTCTACCCAGATCTACACAATGACGGGAAAGAGGAAAAAATAGACAAAAAAGACAAAGTCTGCAACCTTTTGAAAAGAGGGAATTGCAGATTTGGAGAAAGATGTTACTACAAACATCCTAAGGTATGTCACAACTATGAAATATATGGTGAATGTGCATACCTAGATGGCTATGAGGATGATTGCAGAGATCTGCATCCAAAAATATGCAAAAACCTAAAAGAAGGAAAAGGATGTAAGTTCAACAAAAAATGTAAATATATGCACCCTGTAGCCATGAATCATAATTAAATAATATAATCAATCAAGTAATAAAATCCAAAATAAGAAAGAAACAAATAAAGAGAGTAATAAAGAATATCAGGTAAAAGAAAAAAGCATGGCATCAATGCGATATGCAGTGATGTCAGCAAAAAATTTCAAAGCCTCAGAACCAAGATACTACTCAAGAGATAATAACTGTATTTATTATGCAAGAGGATATTGCAGATACGGAGAAAATTGTAGATTCAGACACAAAATGAATAATTATGATGAAGGAAGGATAAATATTTATGGAAAAGTTGGATTTTTTAATGTCAGAATTTCTGGAAATGAAAAAAAGAACAACATACCAGAACAGGAAAGAGACATGGGAAAATCCTTATTATTACCAATATTGAATGAAGGACAAAACACGCAAACCATCATAGTGATGAATGCGCAGGGTTTAGTTACGAGTAACTCAAAAAGAAAAATAGAGTACTTAGAAGAACTAACCCAATTGAAAGAAAATAGATATAATGAATATAAGTGAAACTTGGTATTCCAAGAGACTGGGAATGATGATCAAATAAAAGGGTTCCAAACTTATAGATCGATAGAAAAATAGGAATCAAGGGGAACCGCAATATATGGGAAAGACAAAAAACAAGGAAATATATATGAGAAATATAGTAACTCAGAATGTGAACTAATAGCGGTAGAATTTGAATCTGAAAAATTAATGAACATAGTAATATATAGACCTCCTAATACTAAAGAGTTTGACTTAATAATAGAAAAATTGGATGATATATGTAGAAATCACAAGGACTGGACTATTCTCCTATCTGGAGACTTCAGCTTTCCTTTCGTAGACTGGAAAGAACGAATAGGAGATTGTGGTTGTACTTATACATATAAAAAAGAGAGTAATAGTAGTGCAGAAGATAAGAGGCAATTCGAAAAGCTATTAGATATGCTACTAGAATACAACATTCAACAAATAAATCACCTGCCAACAAGAAAGGAAAATACTTTAGACCTAGTATTTGTGAAACGAGATAGTTATGTTAAAGAAATAATAGTTTATAATGCGAGTATTTCAGACCATAATGTCATAGAATTTAACAGTCCATTCCAAAGCAAGTGAAAACAGAGATAAGCAAGAAATGAAAAAGTGGGAAGGATATGAAAATAAAAACAACTTCTACAAGTAAAAATATAAAATGGTCAGAAATAAATGAAGAATTAAACAAAGATTGGGATAACATTTTCGTAAGTGATGACATAAGGGTAAATACGGAGATATTATATAAAATAGAGAAAATAGTGGATAAATATATACCGAAGAAGAAAAGTAAACATCAGTCATGCATACCAAGAGACAGAAGGATCTTGTTCCAGAAAATCAGAAAGTGGAAAAAAGGTCTTGCAAAAGAAAAAAATGCATGGAAAGTTATAGAACTAAAAAGTAAGATAGAAAAGGCAGAACAAAAGATTATACAATCAAAAGAAAATGAAAAATGGGACTTGGAAGAAAAAACCCTAATAAATATCAAGCAAAACCCCAAACTATTATACTCATACGTGAAAAAGATGAATAAAAGAAGAATATAAATAGACCCTCTAAGAATTGAAGGGAGATTAATGAAGGAAAAAAAGGAAATTTGCAACATATTGGCAGAACGATATAAGAGAGAATTCACCCCTAGAATAGATAATGAAGATAATGATATAGAAGTAAGGGAAGAAAATAGTGAGTATTTAGCTGACAGATATTAATGAAGCTGATATTGTGCAAATTAAAAATGGAGCTGCAGCAGGGCCTGATGGAGTTCCTGCTATTTTGTTAAAGAAAGTAGTTCATTCTATCGCAAAGCCACTTGCAATATTATTAAGACAAAGTGTAGATACAGGCCAAGATTTATGATGAGCACAAATAGCTATATTACCCCTACATTCAAAAGTGGATCAAGACTAGAGGTCAAGTAATTATATGGCCTGTGAGTCTAACATCACATATTATGAAAGTGTATGAAAGGGTAATGAAGAAAAATATTATGAAACATTTAATAAAAAATAATCTGTTTAATATAGGACAACATGGTTTCGTACCCGGAAAAAGTACACAAACCAAACTGTTAGTCCACCGTGAAAACATATACAAAAATATGAAAAGCGGAAATGAAACAGATGTGGTTTATCTAGACTTTGCAAAAGCTTTTGTCAAGGTAGACCATAATATATTAGCGAAGAAAATTAGAAAACATAATATAGTGGATAAAGTAGGAAGATGGTTAAAAGAATTTTTACACAACAGAAAACAGATAGTTATTGCAAACGATGAGAAATCGGATGAAGCTAAGGTAATTTCTGGTGTGCCACAAGGTATGGTGTTAGCTGCATTACTGTTTGTTATTATGATTGAAGACATAGACAGTAATGTTAAGGACTCGGTAGTGAGTAGTTTCGCCGATGACACAAGAATAAGTAGAGAAATTACTTGTGATGAAGATAGGAACGCACTACAAAGAGACCTTAACAAAGTATATGATTGGGCAAAGGTAAATAGGATGGTATTTAACTCTGATAAATTTGAATCAATAAACTATGGAGACAGAGAAGGAAAGCTATATGCATATAGGGGACCTAATAATGAGACAATCACAAATAAGGAAGCAGTAATTAAAGTCCTTGGTGTGATGATGAATAGGAACATGTTATGCAACGATCAAATAGCAATTCTATTGGCAAAATGTAAAGCAAAAATGGGAATGTTGTTATGGCATTTCAAAACAAGAAAAGCTGAACACATGATTATGCTTTATAAAACATATGTTCGTAGTCCACTTGAATATTGCAATATGATATGGTACCCACACTATCAAAAGGATATTGCACAAATAGAGAGTGTACAAAGGTCCTTTACAGCTAGAATAGAAGAAGTTAAGGACCTTGACTACTGGGAAAGACTACAATCCTTAAAATTATATAGTCTAGAAAGGAGAAGAGAACGCTACATGATAATTCAGGCATGGAAACAGATAGAAGGAATAGCTGAAAACATCATAGAGCTAAAAATATCAGAAAGAGCAAGCAGAGGTAGATTAATAGTGCCCAAAACTCTACCAGGAAAAATAAGGAAAGCACACAGAACATTAATCCACTACGCACCAGCATCGATAATGCAGCGTCTATTCAATGCGTTGCCAGCTCATCTGAGGAATATAACAGGAGTGAGCGTAGATGTGTTTAAGAATAAGTTCGACAAATATCTAAACTGCATCCCAGACCATCCAAGATTGGAAGATGCAAAATATACCGGAAGATGTACTAGCAACTCTCTGGTAGACATTAGAGGTGCCTCATACCGAGGGACCTGGGGCAACCCGAACAAGATGTAAGGTCTGTAAGGTAAAGTGAGAGGTATGAAGAGGAGAAGAGGTTTGGGGAAGGTAGGGAGGTCCCACCCCACCCCATTTCTGTCCTCAGCTTCTTCTTCTCTCTCTCTCTCACTCTCTCTCTCTCTCTGAGGTAGGAAGAGGAGAAGAGGCTTGGGGAAGGTAGGGAGGTCCCACCCCTCCCTTTCTGTCTTCAGCCTTTTCTCTCTCCCTCTCTCTCTCTCTGTGAGAGGTAGGAAGAGGAGAAGAGGTTTGGGGATGGTAGGGAGGTCCCCCATCCCTGTCTGTCCTCAGCTTCTCTGTGTGTGTGTGTGTGTGTTTGTGTGTGTGAGGGAGGAAGAGGAGAAGAGGCTCGGGTCAGGAAGGGATGTCCCACCCTTCCTTTTCTGTCCTCAGCCTCTTATCTCTCTCTCTCTGTGTGAGAAGGAGAGAGAGGAGAAAAGGTCCTGGGCCGGTAGGGAGGCCCCCCCTCCCTGTCTGTCCTCAGCTCTCTCTCTCTCTCTCTCTCTCTCTTTGAGAGGTAGGAAGAGGAGAAGAATGAATAGTAAAACTGATCAAAGAGGTTAGTGAGCACACGATGTCTCCTCCAAGGATGGACTAATAAGTTTGTGAGACATCCTAATCCTTGTACTCTTTGTAACTTGTATCACTGTTGGTTGAAGGTGAAAAAATATATGTTTATTGAGAGTTTAGGGTAGTCTCCTACACAAGGAGAGCTTAGAAGGAAAGCTTGGTTAGAATGTGAAGTTACTAGGAGTTACAAGGATTGGATGTCTAAGAGACTTTTGTTAGTCCATCCAAGGCGACATCGTGTGCTCACTTATCTGTAAGAGCAGGTTTTACTGTGCATTCACAGTGTCCCAATAATTTTGTCTAGCTTTCTTTTAAACTCTTCCACACTGTCGCTGTTTACAACTTCTGGTGGCAGAGAGAGAGAGAGAGAGAGAGAGAGAGAGAGAGAGAGAGAGAGAGAGATAAACGGAAACAGATTCATGAGAGAGATCACCTTGTTGATGCAAAAGTGAATCTGAGGAATATGAGAGAAGATTGTAAGAGTTTTTCCGACACGTTAGATAAAGGAAAAAGTGATAAAAAAAGGGGGTGGGGGATAAAGAAGCGAAAACGAGAATAGCACTTGAAACGGACCCGGGCCTCGGTTCAATAGTGGCTGTATTTGGGATGTTGTTTTTCTATTTTCTATTCATAAGCTCACTGGAAGCGAAATTTTTTCCCCTCAAAGGGGAGAAAGAAAACGAAGAATTATGCCATTTGGTCGCAAAATCCACACGTGTGGAAGAGGAGAAAGTTCCAGCATCCGCCGCTTTGATCATTGTTGTAGGTTTTTGTATTTATGAAGACAGTTACGTGGAGTCTTAGGAGAGAGAGAGAGAGAGAGAGAGAGAGAGAGAGAGAGAGAGAAACCATTGCCAAGTTGCTTGGAAACATTGGCATTGGATACATGGTAGGAGAGAGAGAGAGAGAGAGAGACAGACAGAATCATTGCTAAGTTACGTGGGATCTTAGGATAACTGGTAGGAGAGAGAGAGAGAGAGAGAGAGAAGAGAGAGAGAGAGAGAATTACAAGGAGTTACAAGGATTAGGATGTCTAAACACAGACTTGTTAGTCCATCTGAGGAGACATTGTGTGTTCACTTATCTGTTGAGCATGTTTTAATGTGCATTCATAGTGTCCTAATGATTTTGTCTAGCTTTCTTTTAAACTTCTACACTTACTGTTTACAACTTTTGGTGGCAGTTTATTTCAAAAACTTTATAGAAAAACCAAGAGCTTTACACAAGAGTTGCTCGTAACCTTGAATGTTTTCTTTCACAGTTAAATAAAACACAAATTCTTTAAAATTATTTATTCGTATGAAAGTTAAGATTACGAAATGGCATAGATACAACTCCGATGGCTGAAGTCCTGTTCCCAATCGCTAATCATAAATTGACAACTACTGCTTGTGGTGGAAAGACCTTCACTCATGGAAATTTTTGAAAACCTATTGATTCTGAAAACAACAACAACAGACTATCATTATCGAGTCTGTACAATTAAACTTAAGCCAGGTAATTTCAAATTCAAGTTAATTTCGGGAACACAAATAGCTTCTATGTCATATGTGTCGTGTCCAAACTTTATCTTAACTTATACTAATTTAGAATTATACTTCCTTGGGCCATTAAATCCATTAACAGTAACCTGCAGTTTATCCTTAACAATTCTGTAAAGCTGTCCCTCCGGAGCCCTTTCCGATATAAAGTTGGCTTGACTACCAGAGTCCATTAACCCTCTTACCTTCGTATTTCCAATGAGACATGAAAAGGTAGGCAACAAAGAGTCTATACCACCATTACTTTGGAGTGAGGCACCTGGAGAAATTACATTACTTTGAGTAGTTTTCTTTTGTTGCTGTATCCCTATGCTGCTTCTGCTTAGGTTTGGTATCAATGAGATTGGATACAGTCTCTTTCACTGAAGGATTAACAGAATCACAAGAACATAGAAATGAAAAATGCCAGCCATAACATTTACTACATTTCCTTTTAAATCTAAACTTACAAAAATTTTCCCCATGTCCTAGATTTGCACATTTAATGCAAGCATTAAGAGCTTTTAATTTATCTACTTTTTCTTTTGGGGTGATATACTTAGTGCATTTATCAATGGGGTGCTTAGAAGAAATTGCATTTTGACAAAGAGTACATGAAATAAAGGGATTAACGTTTTCAACATCCACCTTAATAGCTAAATTGGAGCTTTTGGGATTTAACCTATTCTTTGCTACCGAAAGCTTCTTCCATAGGCTTAATAGCGGAACAAACATTCAAATAACGTTCATTACATTCAAAGAAAGAAATTTTCCACAATTTGTACAGTTGTAGGTTTTGAGTTTCCCGCTACTTGAATCATAATGTTCTTAAAAGTATCATTCATTCCTTTAAGGAAAAAGTATTGTAAAACATCATCAACACATGTTCAGAGTCTTCACGGCCTCTTGTATTTTCCTAATATTAATGTATTCAAATGGTTCAGAATTTTCATCTAACTTCATATTTACCAACTGTTTCAGTGCATTAAATTTTTGAACTGGAATAGAAGCAAAAGCTGCTTGCAGAAGTGCTTTTGCATGTGAATAACCTTGCCTATCTGCCTCTAATGATTCTATTAAAACAGCAGCCTTACCAGAAATTTGCTGCTTTAGCAAAAGTAGTTTATCATAATCAGGATACGAAAATTTACTTGTAGTTTCTTCAAACTGTCTGAAAAAAAATTCTATATTTTCGCCATCACTGCTAGCAAATTTAGGCAAAGGAGCTACTGGACTCTTAAGGAGGCTACGGGGGGTTTCATGCATTTCAGCTGGTGACAAAGGAAGTATATTTTCTAACTGAATTATCAATGAAATAACTTTGTCCAAATATTCCTGGCAAGAACTAAATTCAGCCTCAAATTCTGCTTCGTCCTTGGATGAGTACCATTTGATTGAAGAAATCTTGCTATCATAATTTCGCAAGTCTTCCTTATAACATTTCAACCTATCAATTAGCGTTGACCTATCGACATCACTCAAACTTCTAAAAGTACCTGAAGTTTTGAATATTTTAGTAACCTGAGACCTTACAGTCTTCCTGCACATTACTAAATACCTTAGTTCCTCTTCCATTATTAAATGTTTTCTTGCAGAAAAATAATTAAAGAAATTAAAATTATCCCCAACGTTAACTCAGACAAACTCTTAATACACAAAACCCAACCTGCAATGCCACCCTGTCGTCGCCTATATGGAGACTAAAGCCTTCAGAGTCCCTGTTCGGGCGCCATTTCAAAAACTTTATAGAAAAACCAAGAGCTTTACACAAGAGTTGCTCGTAACCTTGAATGTTTTCTTTCACAGTTAAATAAAAACACAAATTCTTTAAAATTATTTATTCGTATGAAAGTTAAGATTACGAAATGGCATAGATACAACTCCGATGGCTGAAGTCCTGTTCCCAATCGCTAATCATAAATTGACAACTACTGCTTGTGGTGGAAAGACCTTCACTCATGGAAATTTTTGTAAACCTATGGATTCTGAAAACAACAACAACAGACTATCATTATCGAGTCCAACAATATTTAATAAATTAAAGACTATCCTCATGAAAAAAATTGTGTATATCATTGACACACTTAACACTGAAATTACCTAAATCAGCTGCGTGAAAGAACCAGAAATTGAATCAGTGTCTTCCACTAAACCACTGTCCTCCTTAACAATTAGCAACTGCCTAAAATCAAAGAGCAATTACACAAATGGTAATAACAAAGTTCCAAAAAATATACACCTTTATAGATAGCAATATCAACACAAGAATCCATAGAAAATTTACAGGTTCTGAAAGCGTGGTAATAATTAAGAAAAATTAAAAACCCCCTAACCTAAGCTTTACCATACGCCACAAATCGTAGGAAACTTACTGGGCAGGAAAGGTTCAACCATTGACTCCATAGAAGTGTTAATGACGTTGGCTTCAAAGACGACGACGGAAGAGGCAGAGACAGGTGGGTCGGCAAGAATACGTTACATAGTTAATGTAGATGCTTCTTCAATACACAAAGCATTCTCTTACGAGGGAGTAGAGTTCACCAGTTATCTTCAAATGTTATCCAGTGATTCCAAGTTGGAACCTGAGCTTGAACTTCTTTTTCTGCTTCGTTGCAAGGCGAGGTAGACATTTTTTTTCTCCTCCAAGAATCGCGAAATGCAAAGGCCGTCGTCCTTCCATAAAAAATCAAGGATGAGGAGGACGAACTGAAACAGGTAAAAGAGCCAGCAGAGCCATCTAGGTGTTGCGCAATCCTTTAAACTCCCATGTTCCTTTTAGAATTTGTTTAGTATGGCACGGGGGTTTAAAGGACTACTTTAATATGCGAATGATAAATAAATTTTCTATAAAATCTTAAACAGTTTATTCCAAGTCTCACATATCTTGTATGCAAAGAAGTTCCCACAATGGGATGTGTTGTATCTCTTCATTTCTAGTTTCCATCCATTATTTCTTGTCTGGTTTTCGTTTAATGTGAATAGGTTACTACTATCTACTTTTGTTATGCCTTTCTGTTTTTTTAATATTTCTATTAGTTGTCCTTGCAATCGTCGTGTTTCTACGCCATACATGTTCAGGCTCTCTAGTCGTCTTCGGTAACGTTACTAATTGCCTGATGGATAGAATTAACTTTGTGGCTCTTGCTTGTACTCCTAATCTATTTATGTCTTTTCTTAGTGTTGGTGACCAAAACTGTACTGCATATTCAAGGCAGGATCTAACTATTGATGTGTAGTGCTGCAGCACAGTTTCCTTGTTCCTGTATTTGAACTGCCTCTTTATGTATCCCACTAGTTTCTGTGCCTTCTTTTCTGCTTTTATGCACGGTTTTGTGGATTTTAAGTCCTTGGTAATAATGACTCCAAGGTCCTCCTCTTGTTCTACACTATTTATTTCATTCCCAAGCAGCATGTAGCTGATATGAGGATTGTTTGTTCCTATTTGTTACACTTTACACTTATCTACGTTAAAAGGCATGCCATTTTTTTATCACTCTCCTATTTTCATTAGATCATTTCCTAAATTTTCCACTGCATCTGGGTCTGCTGCATTTACACCTAGTTTGGTGTCATCTGCACATTAGGTTATCCTGCTAGTTAAGTCTACATCATTGTCATTAATGTAAATAGAAAACAAGAGAAGGCCAAGGACAGAACCCTGGGGAACTCCGCTGGTTACATCTGCCGATTCTGATTCTTCGCCATTTATTACGACTCTCTGTTTTCTATAAGTTAGCCAGTCTTCGACCCAGTCTGCTGTTTCTCCTACAATTCCTGAAGCTCTAACTTTTGTCATCAGTTTCTTGTGTGGGACTTTGTCAAAGGCCTTTTGGAAATCTAAGTAGAGTATATCTATTGCTCTACTACTGTCGCAGATATCTAGTATGTTATGAAAAATTCCAAGAGGTTTGATAGGCGGGATCTGTTTTGTCTGAAACTGTGTTGGCTGTTTAACAATAAGTTGTTTTCTATCTATGTGATCCACAATTTGATCTGCAATTATGGACTCAAAAATCTTGCAAACGACCGACGTTAGGCAGATTGGTCTATACCTGGTAGGAGAGAGAGAGAGAGAGAGAGAGAGAGAGAGAGAGAGAGAGAGACCTTACCTTACCTTACAGACCTTACATCTTGTTCGGGTTGCCCCAGGTCCCTCAGTGTGAGGCACCTCTAATGTCTACCAGAGAGTTGCTAGTACATCTTCCGGTATATTTTGCATCTTCCAATCTTGGATTGTCGAGCTTATTTTAAATCACATCTAGGCTCACTCCTGATATATTCCTCAGATGAGCTGGCAACGCATTGAATAGACGCTGTATTATCGATGCTGGTGCGTAGTGGATTAATGTCCTGTGTGCTTTCCTTATTTTTCCTGGTATAGTTTTGGGCACTATTAACCTACCTCTGCTTGCTCTTTCTGATATTTTTAGCTCCATGATGTTTTCTGCTATTCCTTCTATCTGTTTCCATGCCTGAATTATCATGTAGCGTTCTCTTCTCCTTTCTAGACTATATAATTTTAAGGATTGTAGTCTTTCCCAGTAGTCAAGGTCCTTAACTTCTTCTATTCTAGCTGTAAAGGACCTTTGTACACTCTTCTATTTGTGCAATAATATCCTTTTGATAGTGTGGGTACCATATCATATTGCAATATTCAAGTGGACTACGAACATATGTTTTATAAAGCATAATCATGTGTTCAGCTTTTCTTGTTTTGAAGTGCCGTAACAACATTCCCATTTTTGCTTTACATTTTGCCAATAGAATTGCTATTTGATCATTGCATAGCATGTTCCTATTCATCATCACATCAAGGTCTTTAACTGCTTCCTTATTTGTGATTGTCTCATTATTAGGTCCCCTATATGCATATAGCTTTCCTTCTCTGTCTCCATAATTTATTGATTCAAATTTATCAGAGTTAAATACCATCTGCCCAATCATATACTTTGTTAAGGTCTCTTTGTAGTGCGTTCCTATCTTCATCACAAGTAATTTCTCTACTTATTCTTGTGTCATCGGCGAAACTACTCACTACCGAGTCCTTAACATTACTGTCTATGTCTGCAATCATAATAACAAACAGTAATGCAGCTAACACCGTACCTTGTGGCACACCGGATATTACCTTAGCTTCATCCGATTTCTCATCGTTTGCAATAACTATCTGTTTTCTGTTGTGTAAAAATTCTTTTAACCATCTTCCTACTTTATCCACTATATTATGTATTCTAATTTTCTTCGCTAATATATTATGATCTACCTTGTCAAAAGCTTTTGCAAAGTCTAGATAAACCACATCTGTTTCATTTCCACTTTTCATATTTTTGAATATGTTTTCACGATGGACTAACAGTTGGGTTTGTGTACTTTTTCCAGGTACGAAACCATATTGCCCTATATTAAACAAATTATTTTTTATTAAATGTTTCATAATATTTTTCTTCATTACCCTTTCATACACTCACAGGACTATAATTACTTGCCTCTAGTCTTGATCCACTTTTGAAAGTAGGGGTAATATATGCTAATTTGTGCTCATCATAAGTCTTGCCTGTATCTACACTTTGTCTTAATAATATTGCAAGTGGCTTTGCGATAGAATGAACTACTTTCTTTAACATAATAGCAGGGACACCATCAGGCCCTGCTGCAGGTCCATTTTTAATTTCATTAATAGCCTGCACAATATCAGCTTCTTTGATATCTATGTCTGCTAAATATTCACTATTTTCTTCCCTTACTTCTATATCATTATCTTCATTATCAATTCTAGGGGTGAATTCTCTCTTATATCGTTCTGCTAATATGTTGCATATTTCCTTTTTTTCAATCGTTAATCTCCCTTCAATTCTTAGAGGGCCTACGTGATGGAGGTCTCTCGCGCGTTTCATCACAGAAAAGAAGGGTTTTTCGCCCTTGGTGATTATACCTCCTATAGTAAGCAATGTGTTAATAGTGTCTTCACGTAATACCCGGCGTGTAAGCCGGAGAGTGTTGTGCAACTGCAGATATACTAATATTCTTTGTGCTCCAATCAGTGCCTTAGAAATCTTTCAAATCACAGCTACTCGAGGCCTATTGGTCCTGGGAAATGGGTAAAAGAATGCAGTGTATGTGTTAGTGCTTGACCCCTCCCTTACCACAAAAATGTTACCCGACCAACCTCCAACCGTTGCGCAAGTGACCCTGGCACCTACCGGTGCCTGTGCCCACACACAAGTTCTGTACTCGCGAACAATTGTCTTTACTATATATACAATACTAATCGAACCGTTCCGACGTCGAGTCCGCTATACAATCTGTCAGTGATGCCTTCTCCGATGAGGAAATCAACGTTGCATATATGAAAAGCAAAGATCTGATACCAGAGAGCATTCTCAAGGAGTGATCCGCGAAGAACTTATCCTCTCACAAGAAAATATCGTATATCACTAAGTGCCTAAGGACCTGCTCGGTGGAAATCTACTCATATGACCCTTACAATCTGCCTCCAAAGGGGCCTGCTGACCTAAGCCTACCTGCGGTGTACCACACGGCAGAAACTGCCTTCCAAACAGCAAAATCTCTCTCAGAAATAATTGGAAAAAACTCGGAAAAAATTGAGGAGACAAATGATAAATTATCAAGAATCTGGGACGTGATCAAAGGACTACAAGAATCCCTAGACAGTCTTAAAACGGTGGAAACAAATAACCTCACACGGATCTGGGATGCGATCAAAGGAGTGCAGAGATCGATAGACAATCGCACAGAAAGCCACCAGACTCCTACGAATGCGGCATCCACTTTTTCCTCGCCTCCCAGCAGCACGGAAGTGCCCCCGTCTCCTATAGACCATTCCGAGGGGACTGTTGGTCTCCCAACCTCTTCTCCCTCCCCAGTGCCTCCGGTGGAAGATATATCTCCGGTGATGATTACTACCCCTCGTAATCCTCCCCACCCTATCTCTCCCCCCCAACCCCCCATCGTAGATGCAAATGAAAGTGATCATGAGGGGTCTGGCGGCTGGCAGATACAAACAAGCAGAAAGAAGAGAAGAATCTCTTGTTTGGCCGCTGGACCGGAGCCCAACATTCGTGTTTCACCTCGCCTGACACCTGAGAAGAGATGTCCCGTAGTAATTCACAATCTGCGCTCATCAGTGACGCTAGACGCCATAGTGGAGAGAGTCAAGTTTCTCACTGGCTCTGACCCACTCATCTCTTACGAACTCCCATGCAGGATTAAACATAAAGTGGGTTACAGGATTACCTGCCTATTTCAACACCTCGACGTTCTTAAATGCGAGAATTTCGATATTAGTTTCAAGATATAAATTATTCCTGGATCAACCACCCCCAAGGGAACTTACTGACACTCCAACCAGGGTCATTTCCACCGCAAGTGCCAGTCAACCCCCACGGCGAGTGACTGCCCACTCCCCCTGGCTAACCCCGCATCCACCCAAATGATCAGCGCATTCGTCTCCCATCTTCGTGAGTAGCCATGGATACATTAAACATAATCTCTTGGAATATTTTTGGCCTCAAGCGGAACATTCCTCCCCTAAACATGTTCTGCAAAAACTTCAAAGGCATCATTGCATTGCAAGAAACGCTCCTCTGGCCACATGACCTTGCCATCTGCGATTCAATTCATGAAGACTTCAGAACCTTCTCGACTTCATTGATGCAAGTTACAGATCAAATCATAGCCGGTCGCCCGAAAGGGGGCCTTTCTTTCCTGTGGCACAAATCATTAGACAATATGATAAAGGTGATGACCTACAGGAGTGACAGATTGCTGGGGCTTCAAGTGACAGTAGGGAACTCTAAAATCCTAATTATTAATGTTTATATGCCATGGGAAAATAACAATAATTTTGATCATTACTGCATGATCCTAGGGGAGTTACACAGTATTATTCATGATTCTCCTGATGATCATATTTGTATTATCGGGGACCTTAATTCTCACACCACAAAACAATTTTATAATGAACTTACTCGCTTCTGTCAAAATTATGCTCTCCAAATTAGCGATGTAATGCTCCTCCCTCCCTCCTCCTATTCATATGTACATAATAGAGCGGACACTATTACAACCTCATGGCTGGACCACTGCATCACATCTCCACAACTTCATGATTCTATTATGACCTACAATATTTGCTATGATCTTGCAACGGGCTACGATCACATCCCATTACAGGTGTCATTCAGTACCCCATCCCTCCCTACCGTGAACCCCTTAACTGTTTGCCCACCAGCAGTAAACTGGGATTTTAAAAACCAACAGAAAACCAGATACTTTAGGGCGACCACGGAAACCAGGTTGCGGTCAATAGTTCAACCGGCAGACGCCTTACTTTGTACTAACTCAAATTGTAGAAATGACCACCACAGGAGGGATCTGAATGAATTCTATTCGAACATAATCTCCGCTATGCTTGCTACGGGCAGGACTGCCTACAGATTTCGTCAAGGTAATTCTCGTAATATACCTGGATGGAATGACTTGGTTAAAGATCTGTATACACACTCACGAGAAATGTTTTTACTGTGGAGGCAAAATGGTAGCCCCAGGGAAGGGCACACTGCATTACTAATGAGACAGGCGAGAGCGCAGTTCAAACTTGCTCTTAAGCACTGCAGGTTAAATGAAAAGCAACTAAGAGCCGATGCAATGTCTAGAAACTTAGAATCTGATGATTATCCTCGTCTTTGGAAAGATATCCAGTCCTTAAATCCCAAAACTAAAAAGCTATCACAGAGAGTAGGGGAAGCAGTCGGAGACGAAGCTATCGCAAGTATGTGGGGGGATCACTTCAACAATATCCTGAATTGCATAAATGATCAAGATTCTTGAAGGGATGTAGATAACCTCCTTACTGACAACATTCAATTTCATTTTGCAGACCGTATTACGCCAGGTAACATCAGTGATGCCATAAACAGCCTACCTAATAATAAATCGCCCGGCTGTGATGGTCTTCCTGCAGAGGCCTTCAAATTCTGCCATCCGATAATTTACATTTTGCTAGCTGCCCTATTCAATGCATGCATAATTCACCGGTTTCTTCCAGACTCCCTACTCTTAGTCCATTTGATACCATTAATCAAAAACAAGCTAAAGGATGCAGCTGACCCTGGCAACTACCGGCCGATTGCAATCACAACTATCGCATCGAAGATACTTGAGTCTGTTCTTCTAGTGAGACTTCTCCCCTTTCTACACACCACTGACAACCAGGTCGGGTTTAAAGCAAACCACTCAACCGACACCTGCATCTACATACTGAAAGAATTGCTGAATTACTACCTATCATCAGCCTCTCCTGTTTTCCTTTGTTTTGTAGATGTGAGAAAAGCATTTGAGAGAGTAAACTACCTGAAGCTCTTCCTGAAGCTGCATAAAAGGGGCATTTTGCATTGCTGGTTCTCCACACAGCAATTTTGTGTCAAATGGGGTAACTTATTATCTTACACCTTCGGCTCCCTAAACGGGCTTCGGCAAAGGGGGCATTCTCTCTCCATACCTGTTTAATAAGTACACAGATGCCTTGAATGTCAAACTGAACTCACTCCTAATCGGATGCACTGTCAATGAAACAACTATAAATAACCTCTGTTACGCCGACGATATGGTTCTGATTTCCCCATCAGCACAAGGTCTCCAACGACTCATCGATACTTGCCGCCAATATGCAGAGGAATTTGATATAATCTACAACGAAACCAAGACCCAGTGTATGTCGCTGCTCCCGAGATCGCTTAAGCATATTGCAGAACCACAAATTTTCCTCGGAAGCCATCGGCTGGAATTTGTGCAAGAATTTCCGTATTTGGGTCACATTATCACCGACGACCTAAAAGATACGGCAGACATTGAACAGAGGCGTCGTAAACTATGTGCAGCTGGCAACATGATTGCAAGGAGGTTTGCCTTCTGTCACCGAGACGTGAAACTGCTGCTCTTCCGCTCGTACTGCTACAGTATCTATGGGTGTTCCCTCTGGACGAACTATACCTGAGAGACCATGAGACGCATCACTATTGTGCACAATGACATTCTGAGATGCCTCACAAACACTCCCCGCTACCACTCCGCCACACAGATGTTCATAGAAAACCACCTGGACAATTTAAAAATCATTGTTAGGCGAACAATGTCCAGTCTGGTAACCCGAGTGAGAAACAGCAGCAACTCGCTCATACAAAGCATCCTAAGGAGTGAAGCAAGAAGAAGATCTAAATTGTGGGAAAGATGGGAAAATGAGGCCTTTGTCCCCTAAAGGACTTAATCTCTGTATTGGCAAGATGTCATCTGCAGTTTTTGTCATTATTACACTTATTGCTGATGTTTTAATATTTCATCATAACTGTGATTACTATCAAGTTAAAGTTTTTTTTTTACATTAAATTTTTGTATTTAGCCCTCTGGACCTGACTACTGTAACCACCTAAGGTCTCTAGTTGAAATTTAAGTTATATAATTTGTGCATTAACTGTTATTACTCTTGTTATGAACTCTTAGAGATGGTAATGAGTTCAGAGGTTCTTTAATCCACTTCTAAAGTCCTTACCACTATGGTAATGAGTAGGACTCATAACCAGAGCATCAACAATCCAAAGTATTTCCTCAAAGAGAAGGATACAGAGACTAAACATATACTTAATTATTTATTACAACAAAAAGGTCTTATCATTACAAAGAAATCCCTTGAAAGCTGTACTTTAGGGAAGAAAGAGCAAAACAAAACTCACAATTACAAAAAAATCCAAAAATACATTCGCCTAGCTAACTATCATACTAAAGTAAAAGAAAAAGTTACTAGGGGGAGATAGAAAACACAGATGCACTGGTCGTTACGAAAGTAAGAGACAAAGTAAGAAAAATAGCCTTAAACCTAATCAAACCACATTCGAATAAGCGTACATTAGGACTATGACACATAATTATCTTGTAGTCAAGAAAAATTAACTATCACTCCACTATTCCAGTGCTTCATAGTAAATCGTCTCTTTAATATTAGCACGAAGTCTCGTCTTCAACGGTTAACTCCAATTGTGTCACTAAGGATGAAACACCCAACTCAGGTCGTCTATAAGAGAGAATATTTATAGTAAATACACACAGTGTCTGGGATCTTACCCTCTTCTTCGACCCTGGGAGGCCTCTTTACGACTCCAGAGGTTCAGCTAACTGAGGGCAAGGGCAAAATGACGGGCGAGGTTCGCCTCCAAAAAGTACGTCAAGCAAGTAAGGCATCACAAACCCCGAAGTATACGTCTTGTAAAGGGAGAGCGTCACACGATTTCTTTACACAGACCGCAGAGACGTCCATAAAAAGTACTGTTCGTAGGGGGATGAAAAGGAAAACCTCCAAGATGCCAATAGCTTCACAAAGTCGAGGACGTCTTCAGAACATCAGAGTAATTTACCACAAGCCGTCAGGAAAAATATAGGAGCTGGTAACCTCTCTACAGGGAGCCGTTAACTCACTCTTCATCACTCCGCAAGTTCCCATATCAGAAGCGGAGATGAAAACAAAACGGGTCACAAACAGTCGAAACACCGTCAACCATGAAAAGAAAAACATTTACAAGGGTTAATTACCAATTGAAACTATAACTACCCTTAGAGGGGGGGAGGTAAAAACCCCAAGTCCAACCTTCAAACGACATATATAAATAAACTGGACAAAAACAAACAGAAATTTACTTTAATGTGTGAAGTCAAAAGCATAACTACAATATAAAAGTTTACCAAATATATTCATTCCCTTACACCTCCCCACCAAAAAGAAAAAAAAAATTATCTAAAAGAAATTTTTTTTTTTGTTTTTTTTTAGAATTCAAAATTAAATAAAATTACATGAAAGATTACTTTAACTTTTTATCAAGCAAGAAACAAATTAAGTGAACTCCTGAAAAAAATAATGGTTGGTTATTACGGAAAAATCATTCTATTGTAAAGGACCTAGACAAAACGTCGGAACTATATTGTCTCTACCTGGTATATGCCGTATCTCGAGATCATACTCTTGGAGAGTCAAACTCCACCTAAGAATTCGCATATTTTTATCTTTGAAACGTTGGATAAAGACTAAGGGGTTGTGGTCTGTATAAACTATAATAGGAGAGTTAGAATTACTTAAATAAACATTAAAATGGGCCAATGCCTTTATTAGACACAATGCCTCTTTTTCTATTGTAGAATATTTTCTTTCTGCTGGCGACAATTTCTTGGAGAAGTAAGCAACGGGGTGTAGTGTTTTCGAGTCATCCTCTTGCAACAGAACAGCACCAAGTCCCAAATCGCTGGCATCGGTACCTAACCTGAAAGGCAATTTGAAATTTGGGGATCGCAACAAAGGGTAACTAATTAAGGTAGCTTTCAGTTTTTTCGAAAGCCTCCTGACATCCAGGAGACCAAATAAATTTGACACCTTTCTTTAACAAGTTTTGTGAGCGGGTTGGCTATGTCAGAAAAATTGCAAATGAATCGGCGATACTAGCCGACCATACCAAGGAAACGCCTAACGCCCCCTTTTATTAAGAGGTGCTGGAAAATCTGCAACTGCCTCCACATTAGCCTTCTTGGGGGCGACCTTACCCAGGCCCACCTCATGACCGAGGTAAATTACCTTTGCTTGAGCGAAATCACTCTTTTTAAGATTTACCACTAGGCCAGCCTTCCGCAACACCTGAAACAAAGCTCTCAATCTTTTAAGATGAGTCTTCCAATCATCACTATAAATGATAAGGTCATCTATATAGACAACACAACCTTCCAAATTTTGGGTTATGTAATTCATCAGCCTCTGGAATGTGGCAGCCGCATTCTTCATTCCGAATGGCATCACCTTGCATTCGAAAAGGCCGTCACCTGTCACAAAGGCCGAAATCTGTCTCGCTCGGGGGGGGAAAGACCACCTGCCAATAGCCTTTCAAAAGATCCAATTTTGTCAAAAACTTTGCAGACCCAACACGATCAATACAGTCTTCCACCCTGGGTAGAGGAAAGGAGTCAGTCGTAGTTACTGCATTCACCTTTCGGTAATCGAAGCACAGACGGTTTTGTCCGCCTTCCTTCTTAACTAGCACCACAGGTGAACTCCACGGACTACTGCTAGGTTCAATTAAATCATTGTCTAGCATGTATCGCACTTCCTCTTTCACTATGTCTCTCTTTATTGGGTTAAGTCGGTAGGGGCACTGCTTAATGGGTTTTGCATCCCCCACATCCACATCATGTTCGAGGACCGTGGTTTCTACCTGGAGTGTCCTGAAAAATATCTCTATATTCATTGATCAGGTTAATTAATGATACAGACCTGCCGGGATCCAAGTGCTGAAATTTAATTTGCAGAGATTATTTAAAATTTTCAGAATTGCTACTCAATGCATCCGGGTTTGTAACAGATAATTTGATTAACTAAAACTACAGACTTCTTAACTGTATCTACCTCTGCGTCTACTTCTAACTACATTGATTAAAGTGACGGGGTCCACGTCTGCATCTTCAGCTAATTCTACATCTCTACTTATATAAGGTTTGAGCATATTAATATGACATACTCTAGTTTTCTTCCTTTTACCTGGGGTCTCTATCAAATAATTCACGTCATTATATTTCTTCAGAACCTTCCAGGGCCCTGAAAACTGTGCCCTCAAAGGATTTCCTGGACGGCAACAAAACGAGAACATATCTCCAGGTTTAAAACACCCTTTTTTTGAGTCCCACATCGTATCTGTTTTTTCATCACCTCCTGGCTTTCTGCTAATTCTCTTTAGCAAACTCCCATGCCTCTCTTAGTTCTCCTGAAGCCCTGACAATAATCAAGAATGTTGACCTCGGGAGTCTCCCCCTCCAGATGCTCACGTACAACCTCTAAAGGCCCGTGCACACAATGCCCAAAAACAAGCTCGAAAGGAGAGTATCCCAAAGCTTCATTTGGAACGGAACGAATAGCGAATAAGGCATACGGGACCTCCTTATCCCACTCTCTTCCTGACTCCATACAAAACTTTTTCAAAACAGACTTCAGGGTCTGGTGAAACCTTTCCACCTGGCCCTGACTCTCAGGGTGATACGGAGAAGAGGTAATGTGCTTTATCCCTAATTCAGACATTTTATTCCTAAAATATTTGCTGGTGAAATTAGTAGCACAGTCAGATTGCAAAGTGCGAGGTATGCCAAACTTAGTAAAGAAGCTAATCAAATTATCCACAATCTTTTCACTCCGAATACTCCTCAGGGGGACAGCCTCCGGGAAGCGAGTCATCCTATCCACAATTGTCAACAAATACTCATTGCCCCCGCGCGTCCGCGGGAGAGGACCCACAACGTCAATCACCACCTCTCTAAAAGGCTCTCCAACTGAAGGTATGGGAATAAGTGGGGCTTTAGGTATCTTCTGGTTAGGCTTCCCCACCAACTGACAAACCCTGCAAGACAGTACATAGTGCTTTACATCGCTCGGCGCATTCGGGGCCAATAAAAATACCGTGCAACCTTCTGAAACGTTTTTCTGACTCCGAAATGCCCAGCAAGATTGTTTTCATGAGCCAATGACAAAATTTTATTCCTATACTTCTCAGGAACTACCAACTGACGGGAAACCTCTACCTGATCAGCAGGTGCATCAGCTGACCTACTAACCCTGTAGAGTAAACCTCTTTCTTTACAGAATACTGGCTTCGATAAATCATTACTATCACTACTAATAAATTCATGAAATTCAACAGTTTGGGCTTTCCTAAAAGCTTTGGAATCCCACTCTACGTCTCGAAAAGTAAGTGTACTATTTGTCACAAAGTCATTCTTAAGTTCATCAATCACATCCAAATCCAAATCAACCTCGGCCAGGTCAACCTCTTTTGCCTTTGACCTCGTTATTACCGAAATAGGTTTACAAATATCACTCATAGGACAGTGGTCGTCCCCTACTTCGACCATAGACAGAATTGGAAAGATACAAGATTCATCAGTAATGGACAAATCATTAGCAAAAATTAAATCTATCTTAGGAATTGGCAAACTATCAACAACCGCCAATTTTACCTCACCTGAAAAATAATTAGTATTTAGATAAAAGGTTTCTAGTGGGTATGAATCCACTGTATTCGGAAAACACCCAATACTACATACTCATCATTCTTATAAACATATCCATCCGGGACAGACCCTCGTAATTAATGACTGCAGCCCCAGTATCTCTCAATACTTTAATTTTTGTCCCAATCTGTTTAGTTCCATCCGTGAAAATAAATCCGTCTGTTATGTACTTACGAAATCTAAGTCATCTAGTTTCGTCTTCCTTAGGCAGTTTATCTGCTGTTACAACACTGACAGGTTTCGGGTTTCTTTCGAAATATTTCTTTCTCGAGAAACATTGAGATTCCACATGACCTCTCCTACTGCACCAAAAACAAACTATTCCTGACTCTGAAGTCTTAGTGTTACCTACGTTCCTACTGGTATTGACATAACTACGAGAACTAACATTATTTACACTACTACTAGTTTTATTATCATAATTACTATTATTCTTATTACTCGTATTCCTGTCAAAATCGGGTTTGTAAGACTCCGGTTGTCTGTTCTGGTTATTCCTTCTCCAACTACCATTGAAAAATTTCCTATTGTTTATAGATACTTCCCTTGTTAACTTTTCCTGTTTGTGGGTGAGAGAGTACTCGTCTGACGCAATAGCTATCTCCTGTAAGGAGTCTAGTTTTAATTCATCCAAATGTATTTTTAACTCCCTAGTCACAGTGCTTTTAAACTCTTCTATCAAAATTAATTCCTTTAATTTAGAAAAATTGTCAATATCCTTCGACTTCAACCAGTCCTCACAAAACTGTTCCTTCTGCCTCGCAAATTCTACAAATGTCATCCCTGGCTCTTTCTTGAAATTGCGAAATTTCTGCCTATAAGCTTCAGGAACTAAATCATAGGCCTTGAGAATTATGGCTTTCACTGTGTCATAATCGTTACAAAGATCTTCATTAAGTGTATTATATACACGCTGAGCTTTCCCTTTCAAACGACATTGTATCATAGTGGTCCACATACTTTCTTTCGGCCAAACCAAACCAACCTTTTAGCTATCCTCTCAAAAGAAGTGAAAAATTCTGGGACATCTTCCTCATTGAACAAAGGTACTAACTTTAACGCTGACATTACATTAAAATTACCCACAGAGACACTACTATTACTATTATTATCACTATTATTGTTACCCATTCTACGCAAAGTAATCTCCGTGTTCCCTTTCTTTAGCTTTTTCTTCTGCTTGAAAAAAAACTGCATAGCTTTTATAACTCCAACTCTTAATTTTCGCTTCCTCCCTCAAAATATTGAGTCTCAACTCACTTACCTGATGAATGTTACTTTCATCTAGTTCCCGGTTTCCATCGTTAGTAACGTTGCCCTGTTCTTGATTTTTGTTCATATGCGAGACACTCACCTTCCCTTGGTACTCTTTAGCAGCTTTCAGCACTTCTTTGAGTAACTGCCCTTTACGAATTTCTGCTGGCAGTTCCAAACGCAAAAACTGAGATAAAAACCACAACTCCTCACGTTTCAAATAAAAAATATTTTCTTCCCAATCAGGATTACTGAAAAATTCGGCCGCAGCCTCCTCAACTTGAAACTCGAAATAAGGCATATTCTAAGTTAAATGGGGAAAGAGAGAGAGGGAGAAAATAAACTCCTATCACTTAAAAGCCTATCAAGCAACCTATCCTTTTCCCACCTTTCTCTGCACTCCTCCTCGAGAAAACCCTCTGAACGTCAATGTCTGGTAGTAGATCCTGTTAACGGTCGCCAATTATGTTTATGAACTCTTAGAGATGGTAATGAGTTCAGAGGTTCTTTAATCCACTTCTAAAGTCCTTACCACTATGGTAATGAGTAGGACTCATAACCAGAGCATCAACAATCCAAAGTATTTCCTCAAAGAGAAGGATACAGAGACTAAACATATACTTAATTATTTATTACAACAAAAGGTCTTATCATTACAAAGAAATCCCTTGAAAGCTGTACTTTAGGGAAAAGAGCAAAACAAAACTCACAATTACCAAAAAAATCCAAAAATACATTCGCCTAGCTAACTATCATACTAAAGTAAAAGAAAAAGTTACTAGGGGGAGATAGAAAACACAGATGCACTGGTCGTTACGAAAGTAAGAGACAAAGTAAGAAAAATAGCCTTAAACCTAATCAAACCACATTCGAATAAGCGTACATTAGGACTATGACACATAATTATCTTGTAGTCAAGAAAAATTAACTATCACTCCACTATTCCAGTGCTTCATAGTAAATCGTCTCTTTAATATTACCACGAAGTCTCGTCTTCAACGGTTAACTCCAATTGTGTCACTAAGGATGAAACACCCAACTCAGGTCGTCTATAAGAGAGAATATTTATAGTAAATACACACAGTGTCTGGGATCTTACCCTCTTCTTCGACCCTGGGAGGCCTCTTTACGACTCCAGAGGTTCAGCTAACTGAGGGCAAGGGCAAATGACGGGCGAGGTTCGCCTCCAAAAGTACGTCAAGCAAGTAAGGGCATCACAACCCCGAAGTATACGTCTTGTAAAGGGAGAGCGTCACACGATTTCTTTACACAGACCGCAGAGACGTCCATAAAAAGTACTGTTCGTAGGGGGATGAAAAGGAAAACCTCCAAGATGCCAATAGCTTCACAAAGTCGAGGACGTCTTCAGAACATCAGAGTAATTTACCACAAGCCGTCAGGAAAAATATAGGAGCTGGTAACCTCTCTACAGGGAGCCGTTAACTCACTCTTCATCACTCGCAGTTCCCATATCAGAAGCGGAGGATGAAAAACAAATGGTCACAAACAGTCGAAACACCGTCAACCATGAAAAGAAAAACATTTACAAGGGTTAATTACCAATTAAAACTATAACTACCCTTAGAGGGGGGGAGGTAAAAACCCCAAGTCCAACCTTCAAACGACATATATAAATAAACTGGACAAAAACAAACAGAAATTTACTTTAATGTGTGAAGTCAAAAGCATAACTACAATATAAAAGTTTACCAAATATATTCATTCCCTTACACTCTCAATGCATATTTTTTTTTCTCACCAATATTATTACTGTTATTACCAGTATTATGATTACTAGCTTTTATGCTACCTCACCTATTTTGTGGATAAGTGCCGATTATTCATTTTCTTTTTCTTTTTTTTATCATGTCTCATGTATCTAGATTGTGTATGTTACTGTCTGTATTTTGTATATTCAATGTATATGGCCCTGAGCTGAAATAAAGCATATTATTATTATCATTATTATTATTCATCTTTTTCGCATACGAGTGCAACAGTTTGGGGTTTTGCTTGATATTTACTAGGGTTTTTTTTTCTTCCAAGTCCCGTTTTTCAGTATCTTTTGATTGTATAATCTTTTGTTCTGCATTTTCTATCTTACTTTTTAGTTCGATCACTTTCCATGCATTTTTTTCTTTTGCAAGACCTTTTTTCCACTTTCTGATTTTCTGGAACAAGATCCTTCTGTCTCTTGGTATGCATGACTGATGTTTACTTTTCTTCTTCGGTATATATTTATCCACTATTTTCTCTAATACTTTATATAATATCTCCATATTTACCTTTATATCATCACTTACGAAAATGTTATCCCAATCTTTGTTTAATTCTTCATTTATTTCCGACCATTTTATATTTTTACTGTAGAAGTTGTATTTTCCATATCCTTCCCACTTTTTCATTTCTTGCTTATCTCTGTTTTCACTTGCTTTGGAATGGACTGTTAATTCTATGACATTATGGTCTGAAATACTCGCATTATAAACTATTATTTCTTTAACATAATTCCCCTCTTTCACAAATACTAGGTCTAAAGTATTTTCCTTTCTTGTTGGCAGGTGATTTATTTGTTGAATGTTGTATTCTAGTAGCATATCTAATAGCTTTTCGAATTGCCTCTTATCTTCTGCACTACTATTACTCTCTTTTTTATATGTATAAATACAACCACAATCTCCTATTCGTTCTTTCCATTCTACGAAAGGAAAGTTAATCTCCAGATAGGAGAATAGTCCAGTCCTTGTGATTTCTACATATATATCATCCAATTTTTCTATTATTAAGTCAAACTTTTTAGTATTAGGGGGTCTATATATTACTATGTTCATTAATTTTTCAGATTCAAATTCTACCGCTATTAGTTCACATTCTGAGTTACTATATTTCTCATATATTTTTCCTTGTTTTTTGTCTTTCCCATATATCGCGGAGAGAGAGAGTAGTCATTGTCAGGTTACTTGGAATCTTATGATAGTTGTAGAAGAGAGAGAGAGAGAGAGAGAGAGAGAGAGAGAGAGAGAGAGAGTAATCATTGTCAGGTTACTTGGAATATTAGATACCTAGTAGCAAAGAGAGAGAGAGAGAGAGAGAGAGAGAGAGAGAGAGAGAGAGAGAGAGAGAGAGAGAGAGTAATCAATGTCAGGTTACTTAGAATCTTAGGATACCTAGTAGCAAAGAGAGAGAGAGAGAGAGAGAGAGAGAGAGAGAGAGAGAGAGAGAGAGAGAGAGAGAGTAATCATTGCCAAGTTAATCAGAATTTTAGGATATTGGTAGGAGAGAGAGAGAGAGAGAGAGAGAGAGAGAGAGAGAGAGAGAGAGAGAGAGAAGAGAGAAATCACTGCCAAGTTACTCAATATCTTATGGTACATGGTAGGAGAGAGAGAGAGAGAGAGAGAGAGAGAGAGAGAGAGAGAAATCAAATAAAAAAAATGACAACGAATATAACATAAAATTTTTTAAATCACATTTCAATTCATATACGAAACTTTTACGTTTTTTCAAACATTGATTTGTCTTTAAAGAATCATTGAAAAAATCGGCTAAAAATAGGGCAATAAATTTTTCATAAGATGGTTTTAAATATATAATTTTTTGCAAAATATTTCTCTTCTATCTTAGCGGTTTTCTGTTCCAGTCATTATAAAAAATCCTCTTAAAAAAGTAAAAATCTAACACGAGAAAAAGGATTAAAAAAAATTTCAGTTTAAATGGGTTTGTTGCCCTTCTTTTTTAAGGATGATTTTTGTTTAAAAATTATTTCAAACATTTCTTTAAAAAGGATCATGAATGTAACATAAAACGTAAAAAAAAAAATCACAATTTTAGTACCAAATTTTCGAAACTTTTTCAGTTTTTTTTATATCTATTAAAATGATTATTTTAAAAAACGGCTACAGTTCAAAAAGTAATTTGATTTAAATAAAATATTTAAAGGATTTTCCCCTCACTTTTTGATGACTGATATTTATTTTAGAAATTAATATAACATAAAATTTTTGTTTAAAAAACTATTACAAAAATTGCTTAAAAAAGAAACCTAAGAAAGCTTAAAAAATATTTCAATTTTACCATAAACAATGTATATGAATAAAAAAAGGACAAAATAAGAGACCTAAAAAGCTTTAAAAATGATTTCAATTTAGATATAATATTTTACCACACATAGTGTATTAAAATTATAAAAAGACAAAAAAGATACCTAAAAAAAGCCTTAAATATTTCAATTTAGATACAATATTTTACAAAAATAGTTTATTGAAATTAAATTAAAATATATTTGTTTAAACAGTTTTATGGTACATTAATTGTCAAAATTTATGCGATTTTCAATGATTTATTGAAAATCAGTTAAAAAAAAGAATTTAATTTGATTGCAATATTTTTAATAATTTTACCCTTTTTTAGTTTTTTTAGGACTAACTTTTATTTCAAAAATTAATTAAAAATTGCCTAAAATAAAGCAATGATAGCACATAAAATTTAAAACATATAAATTTTTTGAGTTTTTCTCCCTTTGTTAAGGGTGTTTGTTGATGAAAATTGATTAGAAAAGCAACTAAAAAATTAATGAAAGACAAAAACATTTATACATATTCCAAATTAAATACAATATTTTTTTTTTTTTTTTAGTTATGACCTCTATCTGATGAGTGATTTTTTTTTTGTCTCAAAAGGCTTTTAACAATCG